>NW_026781671.1:5000-209247 GCF_030144855.1 Hypanus sabinus
TCCCCCACCCCTCTCACAATCTACAGAAACTACAGCAAACTCGTTTGGTGCAGAATCCCCCCACCCCTCTCAAAATCTACAGAAACTACAGTAAACTCGTTTGGTGTGAATCCCCCCCGCCCCTCTCACAATCTACAGAAACTACCGCAAACTCGTTTGGTGCAGAATCCCCCCCACCCCTCTCACAATCTACAGAAACTACAGCAAACTCGTTTGGTGCAGAATCCCCCCACCCCTCTCACAATCTACAGAAACTACAACAAACTAGTTTGGTGCAGAATCCCCCCCACCCCTCTCACAATCTACAGAAACTACAGCAAACTCGTTTGGTGCAGAATCCCCCACCACTCTCACAATCTACAGAAACTACAGCAAACTCGTTTGGTGCAGAATCCCCCCCCCCACCCCTCTCACAATCTACAGAAACTACAACAAACTCGTTTGGTGCAGAATCCCACCCCCACCCCTCTCACAATCTACAGAAACTACAGCAAACTCGTTTGGTACAGAACCACCCACCCCCCCCTCACAACCTACAGAAACTACAGCAAACTCGTTTGGTGTAGAATCCCCCCACCACTCTCACAATCTACAGAAACTACAGCAAACTCGTTTGGTGCAGAATCCCCCCACCCCTCTCACAATCTACAGAAACTACAACAAACTAGTTTGGTGCAGAATCCCCCCCACCCCTCTCACAATCTACAGAAACTACAGCAAACTCGTTTGGTACAGAACCACCCACCCCCCCCTCACAACCTACAGAAACTACAGCAAACTCGTTTGGTGCAGAATCCCCCACCACTCTCACAATCTACAGAAACTACAGCAAACTCGTTTGGTGCAGAATCCCCCCCCCCACCCCTCTCACAATCTACAGAAACTACAACAAACTCGTTTGGTGCAGAATCCCCCCCCCCACCCCTCTCACAATCTACAGAAACTACAACAAACTCGTTTGGTGCAGAATCCCCCCACCCCTCTCACAATCTACAGAAACTACAGCAAACTCGTTTGGTGTGAATCCCCCCCACCCCTCTCACAATCTACAGAAACTACAGCAAACTCGTTTGGTGCAGAATCCCCCCCACCCCTCTCACAATCTACAGAAACTACAGCAAACTCGTTTGGTGCAGAATCCCCCCCACCCCTCTCACAACCTACAGAAACTACAGCAAACTCGTTTGGTACAGAATCCCCCACCCCTCTCACAATCTACAGAAACTACAGCAAACTCGTTTGGTACAGAATCCCCCACCCCTCTCACAATCTACTTAACTACAGCAAACTCGTTTGGTGACGAATCCCCCCCACCCCTATCACAATCTACAGAAACTACAGTAAACTCGTTTGGTGTAGAATCCCCCACCCCTCTCACAATCTACAGAAACTACAGCAAACTCGTTTGGTGCAGAATCCCCCCACCCCTCTCAAAATCTACAGAAACTACAGTAAACTCGTTTGGTGTGAATCCCCCCCGCCCCTCTCACAATCTACAGAAACTACCGCAAACTCGTTTGGTGCAGAATCCCCCCCACCCCTCTCACAATCTACAGAAACTACAGCAAACTCGTTTGGTGCAGAATGCCCCCACCACTCTCACAATCTACAGAAACTACAGCAAACTCGTTTGGTGTGGAAACCGCCCCACCCCTCTCACAATCTACAGAAAGGGAAGGAGGAGGGACACCGGGGAGAGGTGATGGGTGAAATATATAAAGGGCTGGAGAGGAAGGAATCTGATAGGAGAGGAGAGTGGACTGTGGGAGAAAGGGAAGGAGGAGGGACACCAGGGGGAGGTGATGGGTGGGAGAGGTAAAGGGCTGGAGAGGAAGGAATCTGATAGGAGAGGAGAGTGGACCGTGGGAGAAAGGGAAGGAGGAGGGACACCAGGGGGAGGTGATGGGTGGGAGAGGTTAAGGGCTGGAGAGGAAGGAATCTGATAGGAGAGGAGAGTGGACCGTGGGAGAAAGGGAAGGAGGAGGGACACCAGGGGGAGGTGATGGGAGGGAAGGTAAAGGGCTAAAGAGGAAGGAATCTGATAGGAGAGGAGAGTGGACCGTGGGAGAAAGGGAAGGAGGAGGGACACCAGGGGGAGGTGATGGGTGGGAAAGGTAAAGGGCTGGAGAGGAAGGAATCTGACAGGAGAGGAGAGTAGACCGTGGGAGAAAGGGAAGGAGGAGGGACACCAGGGGGAGGTGATGGGTGGGAAAGGTAAAGGACTGGAGAGGAAGGAATCTGACAGGAGAGGAGAGTGGACCGTGGGAGAAAGGGAAGGAGGAGGGACACCGGGGAGAGGTGATGGGTGAAATATATAAAGGGCTGGAGAGGAAGGAATCTGACAAGAGAGGAGAGTGGACCGTGGGAGAAAGGGAAGGAGGAGGGACACCAGGGGGAGGTGATGGCTGGGACAGGTAAAGGGCTGGAGAGGAAGGAATCTGATCGGAGAGGAGAGTGGACCGTGGGAGAAAGGGATGGAGGAGGGACACCAGGGGGAGGTTATGGGTGGAAGAGGTAAAGGGCTGGAGAGGAAGGAATCTGACAGGAGAGGAGAGTGGACCGTGTGAGAAAGGGAAGGAGGAGGGACACCAGGGGGAGGTGATGGGTGGGAGAGGTAAATGGCTGGAGAGGAAGGAATCTGATAGGAGAGGAGAGTGGACCGTGGGAGAAAGGGAAGGAGGAGGGACACCAGGCAAGGTGACGGGTCGAAGAGGTAAAGGGCTGGAGAGGAAGGAATCTGATAGGAGAGGAGAGTGGACCGTGGGAGAAAGGGAAGGAGAAGGGACACGAGGGGGAGGTGATGGGTGGGAGAGGTAAAGGGCTGGAGAGGAAGGAATCTGATAGGAGAGGAGAGTGGACCGTGGGAGAAAGGGAAGGAGGAGGGACACCAGGGGGAGGTGATGGGTGGGAGAGGTAAAGGGCTGGAGGGGAAGGAATCTGACAGGAGAGGAGAGTGAACCGTGGGAGAAAGTGAAGGAGGAGGGACAGGAGGGGGAGGTGATGGGTGGGAGAGGTAAAGGGCTGGAGAGGAAGGAATCTGACTGGAGAGGAGAGTAGACCGTGAGAGAAAGGGACAGAGGAGCGACAGCGTGGGACGTGAAGGGTGGGAAAGGTGGTATATTCAGGAATTGGATGGCGGATAGGAAGAATCTGTTCCTGAATCTCTGAGTGTGTGTCTTCAGGCTCCTCTACCTCCTCCCTGATGGCGGAGGGGAAGAAGCTGTTCCTGAATCGCTGAGAGTGTGTCTTCAGGCTCCTGTACCTCCTCCCTGATGGCGGAGGAGAAGAAGCTGTTCCTGAATAGCTGAGTGTGTGTCTTCAGGCTCCTGTACCTCCTCCCTGATGGCAGAGGGGAAGAAGCTGTTCCTGAATCGCTGAGTGTGTGTCTTCAGGCTCCTGTACCTCCTCCCTGATGGCGGAGGGGAAGAAGCTGTTCCTGAATCGCCGAGTGTGTGTCTTCAGGCTCCTGTACCTCCTCCCTGATGGTGGAGGGGAAGAAGCTGTTCCTGAATCGCTGAGTGTGTGTCTTCAGGCTCCTGTACCTCCTCCCTGATGGCGGAGGGGAAGAAGCTGTTCCTGAATCGCTGAGTGTGTGTCTTCAGGCTCCTGTACCTCCTCCCTGATGGCGGAGGGGAAGAAGCTGTTCCTGAATCGGTGAGTGTGTGTCTTCAGGCTCCTGTACCTCCTCCCTGTTGGTAGCCATGAGAAGAGAGCTTGTCCTGGGCTTTCAGTGTTTCTTGAAGACGCCCTACTATATGAGAGACTTGCGCCCATGTTGAAGCTGGTGGCGTTTGCAGCTTTGTGCAGCTTTTTCTGCGCCTGAGTGTGACCACCCTCCACCCCCCCCCCCCCACCGTACCAGACAGTCAGGCTACAGGAGAGTTTGTGGTGTTACGTACTCGTGACACATGACAGTGGTGCCCTTGTCACGTGACTGGGGTTGAAGCTGTCCTGGACTTGAGGTGATGGTCTTGTGATGGTGGAATGACGTCATTTTCCCGCCAGTAGAGATCATGTGACGGGTTTTTTTACAGGTTATAAAAGGTAGACCCCACCCTGTGAGGAGGGGCGGTTCGTTGCTGGATTTGCCAGGTTGACTTCATGCCACTGCGTGTTTTAATTGATGACGCAGTTTAGTTGAAGGATGAAGTTTTTATTTAATGCCTAAAGTTTAAGAGGTCATTGCCAGCAGGTTCTTTATGATTCTGCTAGTTCGAGAAATTAGTGGAGAGTGAAGATTGAAAGTTCGGGAGTTAAAGATCGAGGAGAATCGCTTTCTACGGTGAAACTGGTTTCGACCTTCGTGTGATCCTCATTTGGAAGGATTTCGTTGACTATCTTCGTGTTAATCCCTAGGTTTAACTAGAAAGGATTGAAGGTAGTGGAGAAGGAAAGGTCAGTGCCTTTAAGCCGTTCTGTTTCGTGAATTCATCGTGGGAATTTCGACGCCGGGGATCGAAGCAAGCGAAGTGAAAGAGAATTTAAACCATCTTATAAAGTCTCTCCTTTTAAATGGACTGTGAGCATATCGAACTTTTGGCAATACCACTTTCAAGAACTGTTTTTGCAATATCGCTTTAAGAACTGTTTGAACAGCCGCTCAGCAGCTGTTTCCGGTTACGGTAGTGTTTGTTTACTTTTGGGGGGTTTGTTTTCTGTGTTTAATAAACGTGTTGTTTGTTATAAGAAACCCTTGCCGAACTCGTATTTATTGTTGCCTGAATACGTGACAGTGGACTGGTCTCGGTTCTGTGTCAGGTTCCAGTGCCTGGTCGGACCTCTCATTCAACGCTCTGGGTGCAACACTGCAGTCTTCCTTCTGCTGGCTTCTCCCCGCTCCCCGAGACGGCTCTGGTACCATCCTCGCCGCGTCCCACCGTTCTCTGGCCAGCTTGTTGATCATCTTGCCCAACATCCCCGCCGCGTGAAATCGACGAGAAAGCTCCTTTAACCGTTTGCAATATCTCAGTGACGGAGTCGCTTTTACAGGCTCATCAACAGCATCCTCGAATAGTCCATCAAAGGTGAGTAAACTCAACTCTTTATGCATTGGACGTGTGCTCAGCACAATCTGAGGTATCCTGCCTTTATTCAGCGGCTGCAAAGGGAAATCACTGCCGTTTATTTCACTGGGTGGAACAGAACCCTCTGAGATCTCAAACCCATCGATTTAACTCGAGCCCTAGTACGGGGCATCTCCTCAACCTTGTCCGGGGGGTGCAGAGGCTTGCAGGATGCATTGACCCAGAGAGCTCGGCCAGCTGGAGACGGGGCCTTACGCCTTGCCTCTTGGAAGGTGCACCCCTGCCCAACAGATTCAGAGAGGGTCCATCGATTCTCCAGGGGCGGGGCCCGGCACCCCGAGGGGTCAAACAAAATCGCTATGGAAACAGCGGTGAAGAATCCTTCCACGTCTGTGCCGCACGGAAAGGGCAGAGAGAGATGGACGACCATCATTGCTGCCCAGAACGCAGGCAAGGGGTATCAGTCAGTCAGACATCACGGGGGACGAATTGTAATGAACAGTTAACAATTACGGACAGTGAACTCCATTCTCTCATCCCATTAGCTGTAACAGTGTGGGGTGAATCACAACGTTATCCTGCGGACCGTGGGAGGGGGAAATCGTACAAACTCCGATCCTCGATCTGTAACAGTGTGCGGTGAATCACAACGTTATCCTGCGGACCATGGGAGGGGGAGATCGTACAAACTCCTATCCTCGATCTGTAACAGTGTGCGGTGAATCACAACGTTATCCTGCGGACCATGGGAGGGGGAGATCGTACAAACTCCTCACAGACAGTGACTCCAAACTCCAATCCCCTCGATCTGTAACACTGAGTCTGATTGGACATTTACATTAATGAGCAGGTGTACAGGTGTGTCTGATACAGTGGTCACTGAGTCTGATTGGACATTTACATTAACGAGCAGGTGTACAGGTGTGTCTGATACAGTGGTCACTGAGTCTGATTGGACATTTACATTAACGAGCAGGTGTACAGGTGTGTCTGATACAGTGGTCACTGAGTCTGATTGGACATTTGCATTAATGAGCAGGTGTACAGGTGTGTCTGATACAGTGGTCACTGAGTCTGATTGGACATTTCCATTAATGAGCAGGTGTACAGGTGTGTCTGATACAGTGGTCACTGAGTCTGATTGGATATTTCCATTAACGAGCAGGTGTACAGGTGTGTCTGATACAGTGGTCACTGAGTCTGATTGGACATTTCCATTAACGAGCAGGTGTACAGGTGTGTCTGATACAGTGGTCACTGTGTCTGATTGGACATTTACATTAACGAGCAGGTGTACAGGTGTGTCTGATACAGTGGTCACTGTGTCTGATTGGACATTTACATTAACGAGCAGGTGTACAGGTGTGTCTGATACAGTGGTCACTGAGTCTGATTGGACATTGACATTAACGAGCAGGTGTACAGGTGTGTCTGATACAGTGGTCACTGAGTCTGATTGGACATTGACATTAACGAGCAAGTGTACAGGTGTGTCTGATACAGTGGTCACTGAGTCTGATTGGACATTTACATTAACGAGCAGGTGTACAGGTGTGTTTGATACAGTGGTCACTGAGTCTGATTGGACATTTACATTAACGAGCAGGTGTACAGGTGTGTCTGATACAGTGGTCACTGAGTCTGATTGGACATTTATATTAACGAGCAGGTGTACAGGTGTGTCTGATACAGTGGTCACTGAGTCTGATTGGACATTTACATTAACGAGCAGGTGTACAGGTGTGTCTGATACAGTGGTCACTGTCTGATTGGACATTTACATTAACGAGCAGGTGTACAGGTGTGTCTGATACAGTGGTCACTGAGTCTGATTGGACATTTACATTAACGAGTAGGTGTACAGGTGTGTCTGATACAGTGGTCACTGAGTCTGATTGGACATTTACATTAACGAGCAGGTGTACAGGTGTGTCTGATACTGTCACTGAGTCTGATTGGACATTTACATTAACGAGCAGGTGTACAGGTGTGTCTGATACAGTGGTCACTGAGTCTGATTGGACATTTACATTAACGAGCAGGTGTACAGGTGTGTCTGATACAGTGGTCACTGAGTCTGATTGGACATTTACATTAACGAGCAGGTGTACAGGTGTGTCTGATACAGTGGTCACTGAGTCTGATTGGACATTTGCATTAACGAGCAGGTGTACAGGTGTGTCTGATACAGTGGTCACTGAGTCTGATTGGACATTTACATTAACGAGCAGGTGTACAGGTGTGTCTGATACAGTGGTCACTGTCTGATTGGACATTTACATTAACGAGCAGGTGTACAGGTGTGACTGATACAGTGGTCACTGTCTGATTGGACATTTACATTAACGAGCAGGTGTACAGGTGTGCCTGATACAGTGGTCACTGAGTCTGATTGGACATTTACATTAACGAGCAGGTGTACAGATGTGTCTGATACAGTGGTCACTGAGTCTGATTGGACATTTGCATTAACGAGCAGGTGTACAGGTGTGTCTGATACAGTGGTCACTGAGTCTGATTGGATATTTACATTAACAAGCAGGTGTACATGTGTGTCTGATACAGTGGTCACTGAGTCTGATTGGACATTGACAATAACGAGCAGGTGTACAGGTGTGTCTGATACAGTGGTCACTGAGTCTGATTGGACATTGACATTAACGAGCAGGTGTACAGGTGTGTCTGATACAGTGGTCACTGAGTCTGATTGGACATTTACATTAACGAGCAGGTGTACAGGTGTGTCTGATACAGTGGTCACTGAGTCTGATTGGACATTTGCATTAACGAGCAGGTGTACAGGTGTGTCTGATACAGTGGTCACTGTGTCTGATTGGACATTGACATTAACGAGCAGGTGTACAGGTGTGTCTGATACAGTGGTCACTGTCTGATTGGACATTTACATTAACGAGCAGGTGTACAGGTGTGTCTGATACAGTGGTCACTGAGTCTGATTGGACATTTACATTAACGAGCAGGTGTACAGGTGTGTCTGATACAGTGGTCACTGAGTCTGATTGGACATTTACATTAACGAGCAGGTGTACAGGTGTGTCTGATACAGTGGTCACTGAGTCTGATTGGACATTTGCATTAACGAGCAGGTGTACAGGTGTGTCTGATACAGTGGTCACTGTGTCTGATTGGACATTGACATTAACGAGCAGGTGTACAGGTGTGTCTGATACAGTGGTCACTGTCTGATTGGACATTTACATTAACGAGCAGGTGTACAGATGTGTCTGATACAGTGGTCACTGAGTCTGATTGGACATTTACATTAACGAGCAGGTGTACAGGTGTGTCTGATACAGTGGTCACTGAGTCTGATTGGACATTTACATTAACGAGCAGGTGTACAGGTGTGTCTGATACAGTGGTCACTGAGTCTGATTGGACATTTACATTAACGAGCAGGTGTACAGGTGTGTCTGATACAGTGGTCACTGAGTCTGATTGGACATTTGCATTAACGAGCAGGTGTACAGGTGTGTCTGATACAGTGGTCACTGAGTCTGATTGGACACTTACATTAACGTGCAGGTGTACAGGTGTGTCTGATACAGTGGTCACTGTGTCTGATTGGACATTTACATTAACGAGCAGGTGTACAGGTGTGTCTGATACAGTGGTCACTGAGTCTGATTGGACATTTACATTAACGAGCAGGTGTACAGGTGTGTCTGATACAGTGGTCACTGAGTCTGATTGGACATTTACATTAACGAGCAGGTGTACAGGTGTGTCTGATACAGTGGTCACTGAGTCTGATTGGACATTTGCATTAACGAGCAGGTGTACAGGTGTGTCTGATACAGTGGTCACTGAGTCTGATTGGACATTTACATTAACGAGCAGGTGTACAGGTGTGTCTGATACAGTGGTCACTGAGTCTGATTGGACATTTGCATTAATGAGCAGGTGTACAGGTGTGTTTGATACAGTGGTCACTGAGTCTGATTGGACATTTCCATTAACGAGCAGGTGTACAGGTGTGTCTGATACAGTGGTCACTGAGTCTGATTGGACATTTACATTAACGAGCAGGTGTACAGGTGTGTCTGATACAGTGGTCACTGAGTCTGATTGGACATTTGCATTAACAAGCAGGTGTACAGGTGCCCAGGTTTATCTGATAAATTAGGCGCCGAGGGTCGTACACAAGCCCACATTCTGCCAGCATCAGCCTGGGATCAGCACGTGTCTGGAGCAAGCAGATGTGATGTGCAATGCTCAGCTCCTGCAGAGACATCAAAGGCTGGATTAATGTGCTGGCTGGTTAATGGAGACGCGTCAATGAGTTTTAAACTGAACAAAATGTTTAATCTTTCTATTGGCAGAATTTTATATCTGAGACTGCCTAAATAAAAAAAAAATCTTGCTGAGCATTAAAGTCAACCAGCTGAAAAAAGAATCGTGCTTGTATCATTTGTGGTTTGATTGGGATTAAATGAATTAGTTGTTTAAAATCCCGATGAATTCTCCAAGGTGATCGAGCCAAGTTCCGGATCAGTGATCTATAAAATGCCAAGATTGTAATGGGCGGTTCAGAATCATTGCAATTTCAGCCAATGATCATTATTTTTTTTTAATTTGCCGAACAGTAATAAATTTATTTAACATTCGCTTTGGAAGTTGGCAGAGCTGACGAGTACCAAGCTGCCCACAGATGCTGAACATTCGCAAGCTGCTTTTTATCACTGACACACCATGTGGAATATTCTGTGCCGTCAAGCAAAGCCAGAAACCTAAATTACATGCAACACGCTGGGATGGGTTTCACTGCTAATGCAATGGCTTCTTCTGTAGCAGCGGTGTTTGGGTGACGGCTGGCGATAACGGGGGAGCTTTGGAACGTGCACCGTCCGTGACGGGAGTGGGTGTTTTTCCTTGTTGTCTGCCTGGGGTGAGCCGGGTCCTTTGCTCGGCGGGAGACGAGGGGAGGAGACGCCAGTACGGAGGGGGTCGTAGCCAGCAGGACGGAGCGGGCTTGGAGAGGGGCCGGGTGTTGACGAAGCCCCGTGGGGGGTGGAAATCGACGGAGCACCAGCGGAAGGGGAACCGTGAGCCCCGGCTCGGGCACATCTGACTGTCAGATTAAAATGGGCCCTTTTCTGTTTGTTTTTCTTTACTAACCTTGCAGTCACCTTAAGAATTAAAGAGCTAAATCACTTAATTGCATATGGTGTGCTGTCTGTTGTTTCGCAGTACTGATTCGTTGCCGACGAACAGATTACGCGGCGTCCACAATGTTCTGCACCTCAATCTCGTACGTTTGGCGGGGTCAGAGATTGTCTTTCCTAGGCTCACGCAGACGACAGAACCCGATAAAGAAATGGCGTGATAAATAGCGGAAGCAACAGCAAATTCCCAATGTTACGTATACACAACGGTTTAAAAGAACCGGCAGCATCAGACAAGGCCTGGAGTCTGCTTTTGATGCTAAAAACCACTGTCTATTAATAACTTAAACCAGGTAAATCACAAGTTAAATAAAAAAACACAAAACGCTGGCAGAACTCAGCAGGCCAGACGGCGTATATGGGAGGAGGTAGTGACGACGTTTCGGGCCGAAACCCTTCAACAGGAGTGAAGTAACCTGGGATGGTCGAGGGGGGGTAAGAAGTGGGGGGAGGGATGAAGTGGAGAGCTGGGAAGTGATAGGCAGGAGGGAAATGGGCTAGGGGGAAGGTGGAGAATTATGGGAAATAAAAGAGAAAGAAAGGTAGGGCTGGAGGGGAGATTATAATGAGGGAGGGGGGGGGAAAGAGAGAGAAAGAGAACCAGACTGAAATAATAGATAGGGATGGGGTAAGGTTGGGGGGGGGCAGGGGTATCAACGGTCAGTGAGTTGGATGTACATGCCAGCAGGTAAGAGGCTACCTAGGCGGGAGATAAGGCATTGCTCCATCGACCTGCGTGTGGCCTCATCTTGACGGTAGAGGAGGCCATGGACAGACATGTTGGATTGGGAGTGGTCTGTGGAATTGAAGTGTGTGGCCACAGGGAGATCCCGCCACTGCTGGAGAATTCAGAATCGGCTTGCCTGCAGAAGGCAGAGGGTCGTGGTGGAGGGAGCACATTCAGATTGGAGGGTTGTAACTAGTGGTGTCCCACAAGGATCGGTTCTGGGACCCCTACTTTTCGTGATTTTAATTAATGACCTGGATGTGGGGGTAGAAGTGTGGGTTGGCAAGTTTGCAGACGACACAAAGGTTGGTGGTGTTGTAGATAGTGTGGAGGATTGTCGAAGATTGCAGAGAGACATCGATAGGATGCAGGGGTGGGCTGAGAAGTGGCAGATGGAGTTCAACCCGGAGAAGTGTGAGGTGGTACACTTTGGAAGGACAAACTCCAAGACAGCACCTCCTCCCCAGGGCACCACTGCTCAGTACAAGAGGACGTGGCTTTAAGGTGAGGGGAGGGAAATTCAAGAGGGATATTAGAGGAAGGTTTTTCACTCAGAGAGTGGTTGGTGCGTGGAATGCACTGCCTGAGTCAGTGGTGGAGGCAGATACACTAGTGAAGTTTGAGAGACTACTGGACAAGTAGATGGAGGAATTTAAGGGGGGGGGGGTTATATGGGAAGTGGGGTTTAAGGGTCAGCACAACATTGTGGGCTGAGGGGCCTGTACTGTGCTGTACTATTCTGTATTCTAACTCAGCAGGTCAAGCAGCGACTATGGAGAGGAATAAACACAAGAGATTCTGCAGATGCTGGAAATCCAGAGAAACCACACAGACACAGACACAGATGCACACTCACACACAGTGCTGGAGGAACTCAGCAGGTCAGGCAGCGTCTATGGAGAGGAATAAACACGAGAGATTCTGCAGATGCTGGAAATCCAGAGCAGCACACTCTCTCTCTCGCACACGCTCTCTCTCTCGCACACGCTCTCTCTCTCGCACACGCTCTCTCTCTCGCACACACTCTCTTGCACACGCTCTCTGTCTCGCACACACTCTCTGTCTCGCACACGCTCTCTCTCTCGCACATGCTCTCTCTCTCGCACACACTCTCTCTCGCACACACTCTCTCTCTCGCACACACTCTCTCTCACACACGCTCTCTCTCTCGCACACGCTCTCTCTCTCACACACGCTCTCTCTCACACACGCTCTCTCTCTCGCACACGCTCTCTCTCTCACACATGCTCTCTCTCGCACACACTCTCTCGCACACACTCTCTCGCACACGCTCTCTCTTGCACACGCTCTCTCGCACACGCTCTCTCTCGCACACGCTCTCTCTCGCACATGCTCTCTCACTCGCACACACTCTCTCGCACACACACACTCTCTCACACACTCGCTCTCTCTTGCACATGCTCTCTCTCTCGCACACGCTCTCTCTCTCGCACACACTCTCTCTCTTGCACACGCTCTCTCTCTCTCTCGCACACACTCTCTCTCTCGCACACTCTCTCTCTCTCGCACATGCTCTCTCTCTCGCACACACTCTCGCGCACGCTCTCTCTCGCACACACTCTCTCTCTCGCACACGCTCTCTCTCTCGCACACGCTCTCTCTCTCGCACACGCTCTCTCTCGCACACACTCTCTCTCTCGCACACGCTCTCTCTCTCGCACGCTCTCTCTCGCACACACTCTCTCTCTCGCACATGCTCTCTCTCTCGCACGCTCTCTCTCGCACACACTCTCTCTCTCGCACACGCTCTCTCTCTTGCACACGCTCTCTCACACACACACACACTCTCGCACACGCTCTCTCTCTCTCGCACATGCTCTCTCTCTCTTGCACACACTCTCACACTCGCTCTCTCTCGCACACACTCTCGCACACGCTCTCTCTCTCGCACACACTTTCGCACACGCTCTCTCTCGCACACACTCTCACACACGCTCTCTCTCGCACACACTCTCACACACGCTCTCTCTCTCGCACACGCTCTCTCACACACACACACACTCTCGCACACGCTCTCTCTCTCTCGCACACGCTCTCTCACACACACACACACTCTCGCACACGCTCTCTCTCTCTCGCACACACACACTCTCGCACACACTCTCTCTCTCTCGCACACGCTCTCTCTCTCGCACACACTTTCGCACACGCTCTCTCTCGCACACGCTCTCTCTCTCGCACACACTTTCGCACACGCTCTCTCTCGCACACGCTCTCTCTCTCGCACACGCTCTCTCACACACACACACACACACTCTCGCACACACTCTCACACTCAATGCTGGAGCAACTCAGCAGGTCCGGCAGCAACTGAGGAAAAGAAGTGCAGTTGACGTTTCATTACGACACCCCTTTGCAGGACACTGCATATAAGAAACATATCTCTATAACTCTGCATTGCTTTGAACTGCTGCCGCTAAACAATGAATTTCAGGACCTTTGGCGGCGATGTTGAACCTGCTTCTCTGTAAGTGACTCCCCACCTGGAATGGAGTTTCGGAGGGATCTCACAGAAACCTATTCCCTCTCCGGGGAGTCAGCATTAATTATCTTCCCACTCCCACACCCACCCATCCCGGTCCTTCTCGATTCTCCCCCCTCCCAGCGGGCAGAAGGCACAATGTCTGAAAGCGCGTACCACCAGGCTCCAGGACAGCTGCCAACGGAAAATGACCGGAGAGTTGCCCGGTTTAATAAGTGGGATTTTTTGCCATCACAGCCCACCTCACTGCAGTTTGCACCTGCTCGATTTTACCCACTCTGCACCTTCTAATCTTCAATGTCGTCTAAGGCAGGGATTCCCCCCCCCCCCCCCCGACCCGGGGTCTGCGGGCCCTATGGTTCGCGCTGGGGGAGCCCTGGTGTAAACACAAGCTGGGAATCCCCGGGTTATTCTGGCAGTGTAAAGGAGAACAAAATAATTGTTCTTCCGCATCCGATAGAGCACAATAAGAATCCCACTTGGAGTACTGTGCTCAGTCCTGGTCGCCTCACTACAGGAAGGACGTGGAAACCATAGAAAGGGTGCAGAGGAGATTTACAAGGATGTTGCCTGGATCGGGGAGCATGCCTTATGAGAATAGGTTGAGTGAACTCGGCCTTTTCTCCTCGGAGCGACGGAGGATGAGAGGTGACCTGACAGAGGTGTACAAGACGATGAGAGGCATTGTTCGTGTGGATAGTCAGAGGCTTTTTCCCCAGGGCTGAAATGGTTGCCACAAGAGGACACAGGTTTAAGGTGCTGGGGAGTAGGTACAGAGGGGATGTCAGGGGTGAGTTTTTCACTCAGAGAGTGGTGAGTGTGTGGAATGGGCTGCCAGTGACGGTGGTGGAGGCGGATACGATAGGGTTTTTTAAGAGACTCTTGGATAGGTACATGGAGCTTAGAAAAATAGAGGGGTATAAGTAAGCCTAGTAATTTCTGAGGTAGGGACATGGTTGGCGCAACGTTGTGGGCCAAAGGGCCTGTATTGTGCTTCAGGTTTTCTATATTTCTATGAAAAATAAGATGATAATAATAAAAACAGAGTAAATATAAACACATACGATAACTTACACACACAGATTGACTGTCTGTCCATAAAGTGACTGGGGGCACAGGAGTGTCTGTACAGAGGGTGACTCCGACAGGAAATGATAAAGTAGTGGGGGTTGGGGTTGTGGAGGGGTGGGTCAGTGGGTGATTGGGGGTGTGGAGGGGTGGGTCAGTGGGTGATTGGGGGTGTGGAGGGGTGGGTCAGTGATTGATTGGGGGTGTGGAGGGGTGGGTCAGTGTGTGATTGGGGTTGTGGAGGGGTGGGTCAGTGGGTGTTTGGGTGTGTGGAGGGGTGGGTCAGTGGGTGATTGGGGGTGTGGAGGGTGGGTCAGTGGGTGATTGGGGGTTTGGAGGGGTGGTTCAGTGGGTGATTGGGGGTGTGGAGGGGTGAGTCAGTGGGTGATTGGGGGTGTGGAGGGGCGGGTCAGTGGGTGATTGGGGCTGTGGAATGGTGGGTCAGTGGGTGATTGGGGGTGTGGAGGGGCGGGTCAGTGGGTGATTGGGGCTGTGGAGGGGTGGGTCAGTGGGTGATTGGGGGTATGGAGGGTGGGTCAGTGGGTGATTGGGGGTGTGGAGGGATGGGTCAGTGGGTGATTGGGGGTGTGGAGGGGTGGGTCAGTGGGTGATTGGGGGTGTGGAGGGGTGGGTCAGTGGGTGATTGGGGGTGTGGAGGGATGGGTCAGTGGGTGATTGGGGTTGTGGAGGGGTGGGTCAGTGGGTGATTGGGGGTGTGCAGGGGTGGGTCAGTGAGTGATTGGGGGTGTGGAGGGATGGGGCAGTGGGTGATTGGGGTTGTGGAGGGGTGGGTCAGTGGGTGATTGGGGGTTTGGAGGGGTGGATCAGTGGGTGATTGGGGGTGTGGAGGGGTGGGTCAGTGGGTGATTGGGGGTGTGGAGGGATGGGTCAGTGGGTGATTGGGGTTGTGGAGGGGTGGGTCAGTGGGTGATTGGGGGTTTGGAGGGGTGGGTCAGTGGGTGATTGGGGGTGTGGAGGCGTGGGTCAGTGGGTGATTGGGGGTGTGGAGTGGTGGGTCAGTGAGTGATTGGGTATGTGGACGGGTGGGTCAGTGGGTGGTTAGGTGTGTGGAGGGGTGGGTCAGTGGGTGATTGGGTGTGTGGAGGGGTGGGTCAGTGTGTGGTTGGGGGTGTGGAGGGGTGGGTCAGTGTGTGGTTGGGGGTGTGGAGGGGTGGGTCAGTGTGTGGTTGGGGGTGTGGAGGGGTGGGTCAGTGTGTGGTTGGGTGTGTGGAGGGGTGGGTCAGTGGGTGATTGGGTGTGTGGAGGGGTGGGTCAGTGGGTGATTGGGTGTGTGGAGGGGTGGGTCAGTTTGTGGTTGGGGGTGTGGAGGGGTGGGTCAGTGGGTGGTTAGGTGTATGGAGGGGTGGGTCAGTGGGTGGTTGGGGGTGTGGAGGGGTGGGTCAGTGGGTGATTGGGGGTGTGGAGGGGTGGGTCAGTGTGTGGTTGGGGGTGTGGAGGGGTGGGTCAGTGGGTGATTGGGGGTGTGGAGGGGTGGGTCAGTGGGTGACTGGGGGTGTGGAGGGGTGGGTCAGTGGGTGATTGGGGGTGTGGAGGGGTGGGTCAGTGGGTGATTGGGGTTGTGGAGGGGTGGGTCAGTGGGTGATTGGGGGTTTGGAGGGGTGGGTCAGTGGGTGATTGGGGGTGTGGAGGGGTGGGTCAGTGGGTGATTGGGGGTGTGGAGGGGTGGGTCAGTGGGAGATTGGGGGTGTGGAGGGGTGGATCAGTGGCAGATTGGGGGTGTGGAGGGGTGGGTCAGTGAGTGATTGGGTATGTGGACGGGTGGGTCAGTGGGTGGTTAGGTGTGTGGAGGGGTGGGTCAGTGGGTGATTGGGTGTGTGGAGGGGTGGGTCAGTGGGTGATTGGGGGTGTGGAGGGGTGGGTCAGTGTGTGGTTGGGGGTGTGGAGGGGTGGGTCAGTGTGTGGTTGGGGGTGTGGAGGGGTGGGTCAGTGGGTGATTGGGGGTGTGGAGGGGTGGGTCAGTGGGTGACTGGGGGTGTGGAGGGGTGGGTCAGTGGGTGATTGGGGGTGTGGAGGGGTGGGTCAGTGGGTGACTGGGGGTGTGGAGGGGTGGGTCAGTGGGTGATTGGGGAGTGTGGAGGGGCGGGTCAGTGGGTGATTGGGGGTGTGGAGGGGTGGGTCAGTGGGGGTTCGGGGTGTGGAGGGGTGGGTCAGTGGGTGATTGGGTGTGTGGAGGGGTGTGTCAGTGGGTGATTGGGGGTGTGGAGGGGTGGGTCAGTGGGTGGTTAGGTGTGTGGAGGGGTGGGTCAGTGGGTGGTTGGGGGTGTGGAGGGGTGGGTCAGTGGGTGATTGGGGGTGTGGAGGGGTGGGTCAGTGTGTGGTTGGGGGTGTGGAGGGGTGGGTCAGTGGGTGACTGGGGGTGTGGAGGGGTGGGTCAGTGGGTGATTGGGGGTGTGGAGGGGTGGGTCAGTGGGTGATTGGGGTTGTGGAGGGGTGGGTCAGTGGGTGATTGGGGGTTTGGAGGGGTGGGTCAGTGGGTGATTGGGGGTGTGGAGGGGTGGGTCAGTGGGTGATTGGGGGTGTGGAGGGGTGGGTCAGTGGGAGATTGGGGGTGTGGAGGGGTGGATCAGTGGCAGATTGGGGGTGTGGAGGGGTGGGTCAGTGAGTGATCGGGTATGTGGACGGGTGGGTCAGTGGGTGGTTAGGTGTGTGGAGGGGTGGGTCAGTGGGTGATTGGGTGTGTGGAGGGGTGGGTCAGTGGGTGATTGGGGGTGTGGAGGGGTGGGTCAGTGTGTGCTTGGGGGTGTGGAGGGGTGGGTCAGTGTGTGGTTGGGGGTGTGGAGGGGTGGGTCAGTGGGTGATTGGGGGTGTGGAGGGGTGGGTCAGTGGGTGACTGGGGGTGTGGAGGGGTGGGTCAGTGGGTGATTGGGGGTGTGGAGGGGTGGGTTAGTGGGTGATTGGGGGTGTGGAGGTGTGGGTCAGTGTGTGACTGGGGGTGTGGAGGGGTGGGTCAGTGGGTGATTGGGGAGTGTGGAGGGGCGGGTCAGTGGGTGATTGGGGGTGTGGAGGGGTGGGTCAGTGGGGGTTGGGGGTGTGGAGGGGTGGGTCAGTGGGTGATTGGGTGTGTGGAGGGGTGTGTCAGTGCGTGATTGGGGGTGTGGAGGGGTGGGTCAGTGGGTGATTGGGTGTGTGGAGGGGTGGGTCAGTGAGTGATTGGGTATGTGGACGGGTGGGTCAGTGGGTGGTTAGGTGTGTGGAGGGCTGGGTCAGTGGGTGATTGGAGGTGTGGAGGGGTGGGTCAGTGGGTGATTGGGGGTGTGGAGGGGTGGGTCAGTGGGTGGTTGGGGTTGTGGAGGGGTGGGTCGGCGGGTGATTGGGGGTGTGGAGGGGTGGGTCAGTGGGTAGTTAGGTGTGTGGAGGGGTGGGTCAGTGGGTGATTGGGGGTGTGGAGGGGTGGGTCAGTGGATGATTGGGGGTGTGGAGGGGTGGGGCAGTGGGTGATTGGGGGTGTGGAGGGGTGGGTCAGTGGGTGATTGGGTGTGTGGAGGGGTGGGTCAGTGAGTGATTGGGTATGTGGACGGGTGGGTCAGTGGGAGGTTAGGTGTGTGGAGGGGTGGGTCAGTGGATGATTGGGGGTGTGGAGGGGTGGGTCTGTGGGTGATTGGGGGTGTGGAGGGGTGGGTCAGTGGGTGATTGGGGGTGTGGAGGGGTGGGTCAGTGGGTGATTGGGGGTGTGGAGGGGTGGGTCAGTGGATGATTGGGGGTGTGGAGGGGTGGGTCAGTGGGTGATTGGGGGTGTGGAGGGGTGGGTCAGTGGGTGATTGGGTGTGTGGAGGGGTGGGTCAGTGAGTGATTGGGTATGTGGACGGGTGGGTCAGTGGGAGGTTAGGTGTGTGGAGGGGTGGGTCAGTGGGTGATTGGGTGTGTGGAGGGGTGGGTCAGTGGGTGATTGGGGGTGTGGAGGGGTGGGTCAGTGGGTGGTTGGAGGTGTGGAGGGGAGGGTCAGAGAGTGATTGGGGGTGTGGAGGTGTGGGTCAGTGGGTGGTTGGGGGTGTGGAGGAGTGGGTCAGTGGGAGATGGTGGGTGTGGAAGGGTGGGTCAGTGGGTGGAGGTGTTGATCGGACTCACTGCTTGGGGAAAGTCACTGTTTTTGAGTCTGGTGGGTCCTGGTGTGGATGCTACGTAGCCCCCTCCCCGACGGGAGTGGGACAGACAGTCTGTGAGCAGGGTGGGTGGGATCCTTCACGGTCCCGGTGTGGATGCTACGTAGCCCCCTCCCCGACGGGAGTGGGACCCACAGTCCGTGAGCAGGGTGGGTGGGATCCCTCACGGTCCCGGTGTGGATGCTACGTAGCCCCCTCCCCGACGGGAGTGGGACCCACAGTCCGTGAGCAGGGTGGGTGGGATCCCTCACGGTCCCGGTGTGGATGCTACGTAGCCCCCTCCCCGACGGGAGTGGGACCCACAGTCCGTGAGCAGGGTGGGTGGGATCCCTCACGGTCCCGGTGTGGATGCTACGTAGCCCCCTCCCCGACGGGAGTGGGACCCACAGTCCGTGAGCAGGGTGGGGGGGATCCTTCACGGTCCCGGTGTGGATGCTACGTAGCCCCCTCCCCGACGGGAGTGGGACCCACAGTCCGTGAGCAGGGTGGGTGGGATCCTTCACGGTCCCGGTGTGGATGCTACGTAGCCCCCTCCCCGACGGGAGTGGGACCCACAGTCCGTGAGCAGGGTGGGTGGGATCCCTCACGGTCCCGGTGTGGATGCTACGTAGCCCCCTCCCCGACGGGAGTGGGACCCACAGTCCGTGAGCAGGGTGGGTGGGATCCCTCACGGTCCCGGTGTGGATGCTACGTAGCCCCCTCCCCGACGGGAGTGGGACGGACAGTCCGTGAGCAGGGTGGGTGGGATCCTTCACGGTCCCGGTGTGGATGCTACGTAGCCCCCTCCCCGACGGGAGTGGGACAGACAGTCCATGAGCAGGGTGGGTGGGATCCCTCACGGTCCCGGTGTGGATGCTACATAGCCCCCTCCCCGACGGGAGTGGGACCCACAGTCCGTGAGCAGGGTGGGTGGGATCCTTCACGGTCCCGGTGTGGATGCTACGTAGCCCCCTCCCCGACGGGAGTGGGACCCACAGTCCGTGAGCAGGGTGGGTGGGATCCTTCACGGTCCCGGTGTGGATGCTACGTAGCCCCCTCCCCGACGGGAGTGGGACCCACAGTCCGTGAGCAGGGTGGGTGGGATCCTTCACGGTCCCGGTGTGGATGCTACGTAGCCCCCTCCCCGACGGGAGTGGGACCCACAGTCCGTGAGCAGGGTGGGTGGGATCCTTCACGGATTAGAGGAATTCCAATTCCTAGAGACTGCGTCGGCATCGCGCTGACAGCTCAGAAATTCACTGGAACTCCTCGGCCTGACATCACATCGAAAGCAGCCGGATGACACTCTGCCAGAGATGTCCGCGTTGTCTGGATGAGTTCACACGGCCCCGCACAGCAACCCCCGACAGTAAACCAGACAACTTTCAGCCCTCGCTCCTGGCTTTCCTTCCCCGTTTTACAAATCGCAGCAGATTTGTAAAAGACTGTACAAATTCACTGACACGATGGCACGCTGCGGAATATTCCTCCTGGGGGGGAAAAATAGCTGCGGAGTGCGTCAAAATTCAAATCGGCGGCCTGTCAAGTGTCCTGGGGTACTCTGCCATTTTACAGGGACACTGACTGTTTCAAAATGACTTCATCAGCCAGAACCTCCCAACGAACGGCAGCAAAACCCATTATTGACAGCAGAAGGGAAAGAGCAGGTGCAGGAACAACTCTCAACTTAATTCTTTAAATAAGCTGAGAGTTCTGGACCAAGGTGCACAACACAGTACGTATAACTCACACACACACAACACATAAAGTATACCGTCAAACGAAACAACGTTCCTCCGGACCAAGGTGCACAACACAGTACATATAACTCACACACACACACAACACATAAAGTATACGGTCAAACGAGACAACGTTCCTCCGACCAAGGTGCACAACACAGTACATATAACGCACACACACAACACATAAAGTATACCGTCAAATGAAACAACGTTCTCCGGACCAAGGTGCACAACACAGTACATATAACTCACACACACAACTCATAAAGTATACCTTCAACGAAACAATGTTCCTCCGGACCAAGGTACACAACACAGTACATATAACTCACACACACAACACATAAAGTATACCGTCAAATGAAACAACGTTCCTCCGGACCAAGGTGCACAACACAGTACATATAACTCACACACACAACACATAAAGTATACCGTCAAACGAAACAACGTTCCTCCGGACCAAGGTACACAACACAGTACATATAACTCACACACACAACACATAAAGTATACGGTCAAACGAAACAACGTTCCTCCGGACCAAGGTGTACAACACAGTACATATAACTCACACACACAACACATAAAGTATACCGTCAAACGAAACAACGTTCCACCGGACCAAGGTGCACAACACAGTACATATAACTCACACACACAACACATAAAGTATACCGTCAAACGAAACAATGTTCCTCCGGACCAAGGTGCACAACACAGTACATATAACTCACACACACAACACATAAAGTATACCGTCAAACGAAACAACGTTCCTCCGGACCAAGGTGTACAACACAGTACATATAACTCACACACACACACAACACATAAAGTATACCGTCAAACGAGACAACGTTCCACCGGACCAAGGTGCACAACACAGTACATATAACTCACACACACAACACATAAAGTATACCGTCAAAGGAGACAACGTTCCTCCGGACCAAGGTGCACGACACAGTACATATAACTCACACACACAACACATAAAGTATACCGTCAAACGAGACAACGTTCCTCCGGACCAAGGTGCACAACACAGTACATATAACTCACACACACACACAACACATAAAGTATACCGTCAAACGAGACAACGTTCCTCCGGACCAAGGTGCACAACACAGTACATATAACTCACACACACAACACATAAGTATACCGTCAAACGAAACAACGTTCCTCCGGACCAAGGTACACAACACAGTACATATAACTCACACACACAACACATAAAGTATACGGTCAAACGAAACAACGTTCCTCCGGACCAAGGTGTACAACACAGTACATATAACTCACACACACAACACATAAAGTATACCGTCAAACGAAACAACGTTCCACCGGACCAAGGTGCACAACACAGTACATATAACTCACACACACAACACATAAAGTATACCGTCAAACGAAACAATGTTCCTCCGGACCAAGGTGCACAACACAGTACATATAACTCACACACACAACACATAAAGTATACCGTCAAACGAAACAACGTTCCTCCGGACCAAGGTGTACAACACAGTACATATAACTCACACACACACACAACACATAAAGTATACCGTCAAACGAGACAACGTTCCACCGGACCAAGGTGCACAACACAGTACATATAACTCACACACACAACACATAAAGTATACCGTCAAAGGAGACAACGTTCCTCCGGACCAAGGTGCACGACACAGTACATATAACTCACACACACAACACATAAAGTATACCGTCAAACGAGACAACGTTCCTCCGGACCAAGGTGCACAACACAGTACATATAACTCACACACACACACAACACATAAAGTATACCGTCAAACGAGACAACGTTCCTCCGGACCAAGGTGCACAACACAGTACATATAACTCACACACAACACAACACATAAAGTATACCGTCAAAGGAGACAACGTTCCTCTGGACCAAGGTGCACAACACAGTACATATAACTCACACACACAACACATAAAGTATACCGTCAAAGGAGACAACGTTCCTCCGGACCGAGGTGCACGACACAGTACATATAACTTGGCCCAGGGTAGGCCTCTCATTCTCAACCTGAACCACCTGGGACAAGAGTGGGGGAATCTGGGCCCACGGGGAGTCCTGTCATTCTCAGCCTGAAGTGCCAGAGCAGAGACTTGGGAGTCCTCACGTTCTCCGCCTGAAATATCAGACCAGAAGTTTGGGGACTCCAGGCCAAGGGGGAGGCCCCACATTCTCAGCCTGTACCACCCGAGCAGAGAGTGGGAGAATCAGGGACCAGTGTGGAGGCCTTCCATTCTGAAGCCTGAACCACCAGAGTAGAGAGATGGAGGCACAGGGCACAGGGTAAAGGTTTTCATTAGGAAGCCTGAACCACCTCTGTGGTGACTAGGAGACTCAAGCCCTTGGGGAGGCCTCTCATTCTCAGCCTGAACCAACAGAGCAGAGAGTGGGAGACTCAGGACCCGGGGGAGGCCCCTCATTTGCAAAACTGAACCACCAGAGCAGAAATTGGAAGCCTCAGGGCCCGGCAGAAGGCCTCTGATTCTCAAGTTTTGACGTCCAGAGACGAGAGAGGGAGAGACAGTGCCCAGGTGGAGTCCTTTCATTCTCAGCACGAAACATAACAGCAGAGAGCAGGAATCTCAGGGCTCAGAGGGAGGCCTCTCATTCTCAGCCTGAACCACTGGAGCAGGGATCGGGAGACTCAGGGTCAGGGGGTGGCCTGTCATTCTTAGCCTGAACTACCAGAGCAGAGACTCAGAGTTTCAGGCCCAGGAGGTTCCTCACATTCTCAGTCTGATCCACCAGAGCAGAGAGTGGGAGACACAGGGCCGACGGAGGGGCCTGTTGTTCTCAGTCTGATCTACCAGAGCTCAAAGAGTGGGAGACCCCCTGGGTCCCCTGGAAGGCCTCTCATTCTCAGCCGGAACCACCAGAGCAGATGTTTTGTGACTCCAGGGCAAGGAGGAGGCCTCACATTCTTAGCCTGAACCACCAGAGCGGAGTTTGGCAGACTTGGGGCCCAGAGGATGCCTGTCATTCTCAGCCTGAACTACCAGTTGGACAGTTGGAGACCCAGGGCCCAGTGTTAGGCCTTTCATTCTCAGCCTGAAACACCAGTGTAGAGAGTGAGAGACTCAGGGCCCAGGGGTAGGCCTCTCATTCACAGCCTGAAACACCAGTGTAGAGAGTGAGAGGCTCAGGGCCCAGAGGAAGGCCTCACATTCTCAGCCTGAAACACCAGTGTAGAGAGTGAGAAGCTCAGGGCCCAGGGGTAGGCCTCTCATTCTCAGCCTGAAACACCAGTGTAGAGACTGAGAGGCTCAGGGCCCAGAGGAAGGCCTCTCATTCTCAGCCTGAAACACCAGTGTAGGGACTGAGAGGCTCAGGGCCCAGAGGAAGGCCTCTCATTCTCAGCCTGAAACACCAGTGTAGAGACTGAGAGACTCAGGGCCCAGAGGAAGGCCTCTCATTCTCAGCCTGAAACACCAGTGTAGAGTCTGAGAGACTCAAGGCCCAGAGGAAGGCCTCTCATTCTCAGCCTGAAACACCAGTGTAGAGACTGAGAGACTCAAGGCCCAGAGGAAGGCCTCTCATTCTCAGCCTGAAACACCAGTGTAGAGACTGAGAGGCTCAGGGCCCAGAGGTAGGCCTCTCATTCTCAGCCTGAAACACCAGTGTAGAGACTGAGAGGCTCAGGGCCCAGAGGAAGGCCTCTCATTCTCAGCCTAATATACCAGAGCAAAGACTGAGAGACTCAAGGCCCAGGGGTAGGTCTCTCATTCTCAGCCTGAAACACCAGTGTAGAGACTGAGATGCTCAGGGCCCAGGGGTAGGCCTCACATTCACAGCCTGAAACACCAGTGTAGAGACTGAGAGACTCAAGGACCAGGGGTAGGCCTCTCATTCACAGCCTGAAACACCAGTGTAGAGACTGAGAGGCTCAGGGCCCAGGGGTAGGCCTCTCATTCACAGCCTGAAACACCAGTGTAGAGACTGAGAGGCTCAGGGCCCAGGGGTAGGCCTCACATTCACAGCCTGAAACACCAGTGTAGAGACTGAGAGACTCAAGGACCAGGGGTAGGCCTCTCATTCACAGCCTGAAACACCAGTGTAGAGACTGAGAGGCTCAGGGCCCAGGGGTAGGCCTCAGATTCTCAGCCTGAAACACCAGGGCAAAGACTGAGAGACTCACAGCTCACAAGTAAACATATCACAGGGTAGAGTATGTACTTTCATAATAAATGTCCCATGTTCCTTGAATGTTGAACTTCATGTGAGAGCCTCATCTCTCCATCCTGACCCAAACCACTCCAGCAGTGGCCATTCTCCCCTTGTCAAATGTCTTTTGACTGGCGGCTGTCAATCAGCTCATTAGCCAATAAACTATTAACTGACTAGTTGAAAACATGGCCATAAGATTTTTTTGCTGTGTTTCTAATAATGAGACAGGCCTTTCTGAACCTTTCAAACCTGCTGTTTTAAGAGGGGTGGAATGAAGGAACACATGCCAGTCCTTGTAGAGGGATCAGAAGTGGAGAGAGTGAGCAGCTTCAGGTTCCTGGGTGTCAAGATCTCTGAGGATCCAACCTGGTCCCAACATATCGATGCGGTTATAAAGAAGGGAAGGCAGAGACTTCATTAGGAGTTTGAGGAGGTTTCAGATGTCACCAAAACCACTCACAAATTTTTACAGACGTACCATGGAGAACATTGTGACACACTGCATCACCATCTGGGGTGGGGGGGGGGGGGCTACTGTACAGGATTGAAAGAAGCTGCTCCATAGTATCAAGGACGTCCCCAAGGAGTGGCGCCTCAAAAAGGCAGCGTCCATCATTACTGACCCCCATCGCCCAGGACGTGCCCTCTTCTCAATGCTACCATCAGGGAGGAGGTACAGGAGCCTGAAGACACACACTCAGCGATTCAGGAATGGCTTCTTCCCCTCCGCCATCGGGGAGGAGGTACAGGAGCCTGAAGAGACACACTCAGCGATTCAGGAACAGCTTCTTCCCCTCCGCCATCAGGGAGGAGGTACAGGAGCCTGAAGAGACACACTCAGCGATTCAGGAACGGCTTCTTCCCCTCCGCCATCGGGGAGGAGGTACAGGAGCCTGAAGACACACACTCAGCGATTCAGGAACGGCTTCTTCCCCTCCGCCATCAGGGAGGAGGTACAGGAGCCTGAAGACACACACTCAGCGATTCAGGAACAGCTTCTTCCCCTCCGCCATCAGGGAGAAGGTACAGGAGCCTGAAGAGACACACTCAGCGATTCAGGAACAGCTTCTTCCCCTCCGCCATCAGGGAGGAGGTACAGGAGCCTGAAGACACACACTCAGCGATTCAGGAACAGCTTCTTCCCCTCCGCCATCCGGGAGGAGGTACAGGAGCCTGAAGACACGCACTCAGCGATTCAGGAACAGCTTCTTCCCCTCCGCCATCAGGGAGGAGGTACAAGAGCCTGAAGACACACACTCAGCGATTCAGGAACAGCTTCTTCCCCTCCACCATCAGGGAGGAGGTACAGGAGCCTGAAGACACACACTCAGCGATTCAGGAACAGCTCCTTCCCCTGCGCCATCAGGGAGGAGGTACAGGTGCCTGAAGACACACACTCAGCGATTCAGGAACAGCTTCTTCCCCTCCGACATCTGATTTCTGAACGGGCATTCAACCGTGAACACTACCTCTCTACTTTTTTTCTATCCGTTTTCACAACTTAATTAAGATTACGATTCAGTATCTACATAAATGTGCTTTTTGTTTCTGTATTTATCCTGTACTGGATTGTACTGTTGCCGCTGTGTTAACAAATTTCACGCCATACACTGGTGATATCGAGCCAGGATGTTATCTCCTGTCTCAGAGGGCTGAGTCGATATCAGACACCAAGTTCAATCATGCCTTCAGTCCCATGTGTGTCAGCAATCTGTCGAACTTCATTACAACGGACTGAAACCCCTTCTGCGAAGCCGGAGAATTCGACCTGTTCTCTCCTTTCAATATTCACTTCTCATCATTTCATAATCACCCAACACCTAGTTTCTATTATCCTGAAAGGAGCTCGCAATCTGCGATGTCGGCGTGTTCGCCAAGAGGCGTGTTGTGCACCGCCAGCGCTTGACCAACCTCATCAGACCTGTGTGTAGCTCGGCCACCCCTGGGAGTTGTCTGTCTGCCCGTGGACCTCCACGTGTCTGAGTCAGGCTCTGGCTCTGAGGAGAGATTTCGGAAACAAGAGCATTTCCCTCTCCCCGTGTGGTCCACTCCCTTTTTGTCTTGTTTTGTACAAAATATCTTCCTTACAAAATTCAGTGCCATATATACAAAACCGTGACTGACGCAATTACCTCACTGCAAGTAGACAATGCACATTAAACCAAAACGTTTCCATCTCCGTCAATGACGGCAATTACCCCCCACGGAGCCCAGTGGCCCCGGAAAGCCTCTAAGGTCGCCGTCACTGTGCATGTTCCTTCTCAATATCTACCCCGGGCATGAAGATACCCCTTAAACATTGCCAGACAGTCTACCCCGGCAGATCCTCCCGCCACCTGCCCCCAGGACCCAGGGATGGCTGTTTCCGCCAGCCCCAGGAGCAAGTTGACCAGGACATCCTCATCCCTCCATGCCCCTCATCCTTACTGGATGACCGTATATAAACAGGGTGGGACTAAAATGCAGCCAGAAGGCCAGAAGCAGCCCGTACAAATATACAAAAAGGGGCTGCAGTCTCGCACACTCCAGGTACATGTGGTACACGGTCTCCTCCAGCCCGCAGAAGTGGCATGCGGGTGGGAGATGCGTGAACAAACTAAAGTACTTATTGCCAGGCACCGCTCTATACAGCACCCTCCAGTCAAGACCCACCAGGTGCATGGGAAGAACCCCCTCGTAAGTGGGGACCCTGATGCACCGTCGATAACTCACTCTGAGACGTAAAGGCGAGATGTCGGCTTCTATTGACTGGAAGAAGGAACAAGCAGTGAGTGACCACCAAACTACATCCTGGAGACTGAGAGGCCGGGCTCAGGCCTCGATCGCCTTTATACCGGGGTCTACGGGAGGAGACACAGGAGCAGTCAGATGGGGGGGGGGGGTGTCCAGACAGGTATATGTAGTTCACCATCAATCACCTTTATACCGGGGTCAGTGGGAGGAGACACAGGAACAGTCAGTGGGGGGGGGGGGTGTCCAGACAGGTATATGTAGTTCACCATCCATCACCTTTATACAGGGGTCAGTGGGAGGAGCCACAGGAGCAGTCAGTGGGGGGGGGGGTGTCCAGACAGGTCTATGTAGTTCACCATCAATCACCTTTATACCGGGGTCAGTGGGGGGGGGGTGTCCAGACAGGTATATGTAGTTCACCATCAATCACCTTTATACCGGGGTCAGTGGGAGGAGACACAGGAGCAGTCAGTGGGGGGGGGGGGTGTCCAGACAGGTATATGTAGTTCACCATCAATCACCTTTATACCGGGGTCAGTGGGAGGAGACACAGGAGCAGTCAGTGGGGGGGGGGGGGGGTGTCCAGACCAGGTATATGTAGTTCACCACAGACCCTCCTCACCTCCGGGTGGAAAGATCTACCGCCATGGCGTGTCAGGACGGTGGACAAGGTCTAGGAAGTGGAGGGTGTGGAGCAGCAGCCCGTACAGTTACCTCCTACTTGCATCCCTGAATGGGAGTGTGAATGTCGATGAGAGACGGCTCAAGTTGTGTGGACACGGCTCCCGGAGAAGATTGCGGTGTCTGGGCCCGACCAGCAGCTCGGCCTGAGTCGGTCCACACAACTGAGCCGCACTGACAGCCACTGAGGTAGGGCAAGGGTAGGCCCGGCCTCCGCCCTCCGCCTGAGGAGGGGATTCCCGGCCTGAGGCGACCACGTTCCAGACTGTCAGTATATCCTGATAGAAGCCGGGCATACTCCGCAAAGCAGCACGGCTGACGCCTGCCGGTGGTAGCCGCACGTCTTCGTGAAGACAGCAGCCCCTCCGGAGGAAGAACGTCGCCAACACGTGCCACCTGGGAGGGTGCTCTGCGTACAGGAATCTCTGCAGAGTCCCGAGGTGGAGAGCCACCAGTCGCGTATGTACACACACCAGCGGCTGTCCGCCCTCTCCCTCTGGGAGACTCAAGACCGCTGCGGAGACCCAGTGCTTCATGTTACCCCAGAAAAAGTCCACTAACTTCCTCTGCATTTTTGCCACTAAGAGGGCAGGAGGGGGGGAGGGGCGAGGTGACCATCCGATACCACAACATGGAGGACACCAGCTGGTTTATGACCACTACCCTGCCTCGATAGGAAAGCACCCTGAGAAGGCCTGACCAGCACCCCAGCTGGGCCAGGACTTTCGTCTCCAGGTTCGCCAGCCAGTTCTCCACAGAAGGACTCAGAAAGAGCCTCAGCAGATATTTCAGTGACCAGCCCCCTCTCCCCTCTCCCCCCGAGGTCCACTCCCGGGTGGAGATCCCTACGTAATGACAACAGAGTGTCTGATTCAGCCTGGGGAGATATTTCAGTGACCAGCCCCCTCTCCCTCCACGTGTTCCACCCCTGGTATCTGAGGGTTAGCGGAGAGGGGAGCAGAGATGGGAAATGTGGTTCCTGCCAGCTGCCTTGAGCTTGTTGTTCAGCGTGATCGAGCAACCTCATTGTCCAGCACGCGAATGCAGCGGATTCTGCAGACCAGGTCCCAGAAAGGGGATTAAACTCGCAGCTACCTTTACAACGAGAGCTTCATGCTTGAACAGGATTGGGAGAAGCTCCAGAGAGTTGTCTACGCAGCCTGCTCCATCTCAGGTGCACTGAGAGGTTCTTCAAAAGGCCTTGCTTCTGGGTTGTCTGTTCATCAAGGACCCCGTCCACCAGGACGTGCCCTCTTCTCATTGCTGCTGTCAGGGAGGAGGTGCAGGACACTGAAGGCACCCACTCCATGATTCAGGAGCAGTTTACATCCCTCTGCCATCCAATTTCTGAAAGGAGAATTAAGCCCAGGACACTACCTCAGGATAACCTACGCAAAAATCACAGTCAGTGGACAACGACGAGAGACTGACAAATGGTTCAGGTTTGCAGACTTGCAAACTCCACACAGACAGCGCCTGAAGGCAGGATCAAACTCAGGGAACTTGCAAACTCCACACAGACGGCATCTGAAGCTAGGATTGAACCCGGGGAACTTGCAAACTCCACACAGACAGCACCCAAAGCCAGGATTGAACCCAGGAAACTTGCAAGCTCCACACAGACAGCATCTGAAGCCAATATTGAACATGATGAACTTGCAAGCTCCACACAGACAGCGTCTGAAGCCAGGATTGAACCCAGGAAACTTGCAAGCTCCACACAGACAGCACCTGAAGTCAGGATTGAACATGATGAACTTGCAAGCTCCACACAGACAGCATCTGAAGCCAAGATTGAACCAGGGGAACTTGCAAACTCCACACAGACAGCACCCAAAGCCAGGATTGAACCCAGGAAACTTGCAAGCTCCACACAGACAGCATCTGAAGCCAATATTGAACATGATGAACTTGCAAGCTCCACACAGACAGCGTCTGAAGCCAGGATTGAACCCAGGAAACTTGCAAGCTCCACACAGACAGCACCTGAAGTCAGGATTGAACATGATGAACTTGCAAGCTCCACACAGACAGCATCTGAAGCCAAGATTGAACCAGGGGAACTTGCAAACTCCACACAGACAGCACCCAAAGCCAGGATTGAACCCAGGAAACTTGCAAGCTCCACACAGACAGCATCTGAAGCCAAGATTGAACCCGGGGAACATGCAAACTCCACACAGACACCACCTGAAGCCAGGATTGAACCCAGGAAACTTGCAAACTCCACACAGACAGCACCTGAAGCCAGGATTGAACATGATGAACTTGCAAGCTCCACACAGACAGCATCTGAAGCCAGGATTGAACATGATGAACTTGCAAGCTCCACACAGACAGCATCTGAAGCCAGGATTGAACATGATGAACTTGCAAGCTCCACACAGACAGCATCTGAAGCCAAGATTGAACCAGGGGAACTTGCAAACTCCACACAGACAGAGTCTGAAGCCAGAATTAAACCCAGGAAACTTGAAAACTCCACACAGACAACAGCTGAAGCCAAGATTGAAACAGGGGAACTTGCAAACTCCACACAGACAGCGTCTGAAGCCAAGATTGAACCTGGGGAACATGCAAACTCCACACAGACAGTGCCCGAAGACAGGATTGATCATGGGGAACTCGCAAACTCCACACAGACTGTGCCTGATGCCAGGATTGAACCCAGAAACTTGCAAACTCCACACAGACAGCGTCTGAAGCCAGAATTAAACCCAGGAAACTTGAAAACTCCACACAGACAGCACCTGAAGCCAGGACTGAACATGATGAACTTGCAAACTCCACACAGACAGCGCGCCTGGTAGCGTGCTCCACTCTATCCATGTAGAAGCTTACCTCTGACGCACTCCCATGCCTTCCTGCAATTACCTTTCGAATGAATCCATCTTGACCTCTGACTGCCCAGCCGCCCTGAGCTGCTGGTCATCTTGTACACCCCCATCCAGTCACCTCTCGTCACTCCAAAGGGAGATAACCCTGACTCACTCAAACCTATCCTCACAAGGCATTCCCTCTGATCCGAGAGGGAAGAGGAAGTCAGGTGATGTCAAGCATCCCAGACGCAGAGCAGAGCTGACACTTAATTCTGAGTTCGGAAACATGGATACACGGATTCGGGGATATAGTCAGAACAGGACCAGACTCAATAAGTCATCCCCATCTGGCCTGTTTCACTGCAGATGGAACTTGCTTCCTGAATAACTGATACGGGCAGAGATGCTCTTCTGCACACCGCTGTTGCAATGTGTGGTTATTTAATTTCTATCCCCTTGAAACAGTCTGGCCACTTTCCTCTGACTTCTCTCATTAACAAAGTCTTTCCACCCACAGACCTGTCGCTCACTCGGACTTTTTGTCGGTACCTCCAGTTGAACTCTGTGCTTTTCCCCCCTAGCTGTCAGTCTGTGGTTTCGTATTGCCACATGCCCTTGTTTGTTTTCATGCCCCATGTGCTCCTGTCCCCACTCCTGCTCTACTCCGGCCCCTGTAGCACCGAGTACTCCGTCTCTTATCTGTTTCTCATTATTCCCTGTATCACTGCCACCCGTGTCTCACGGTGCTCCACCTATCATCTGCCTCCCTGTATATTGTATTTCAGTCCTGTGTTTTCACCAGATTGGGACAGTGAGTTTTCCTGCACCTGTCCAGCATTCGTATCTGTACCCTGTCCGTCCGGATATCGACTCTGCCCGTTTCCCGATTCTGGTTTTTGGATTTCTCTGGATGTTTTGGTCTCTGCCTGAACTTTGACGCCGACTTTGTTTGCACCTCGGGATTTGTTACTTAATTAATATCACTCTGTGCAGTGTACTGGGTCTGCGACCGGATCCCTGCTCCAGCGCCCTGGCAGTTTTATTTTGTGTAGCATCCTTGCCCCCAATTTACACCCGTTCGCCCGGGGTGAACCGCCGTCTCCCCGGCAACAGTGCAACACTTTGGTGTAAATACGGAGTAATGCCCCCCCCCCGTACACACTCGCAACACAAATATCAGACAATACACCAAAGGCGAGTAAATAATTACAACTTTATAGTTATTTCGTAGTGATGGGTTAGTAGAAACAGAAGGCACCAAATCAGTAAGTTTATCAGTCTGTGCACATAATATTTCAATACGTTGGCGCTCACGCCCCCAGTTCCATCCACAATGACTTTCCGAGCCTTCGGCCACTGTCCGAACCTCCGACGTCCAGTATCCGTCGCCCTGGAACCGCTGTCCACTCCTCACCCGTCCGTCCCCCTCGCTCGTCTCCCGAGAAAGACCGCGAACTCCCATTCAGCTTACACATACAAGATAGCATAACAATTCTCCATTGGTTAGTTCCCCCCCCCTTCTTATCTGCAGTCATAACCCGAACATTCCAGACACAGAAACCGGTTCCAGCATTAACATCACAGAGAAGCCATTTCGTTATAACATCACAGAGAAGCCATTTCGTTATAACATCACAGAGAAGCCATTTTGTTATAACAATACAGAGAAGCCATTTTGTTATAACATCACAGAGAAGCCATTTTGTTAGCCTGAACGGTTAACGCCACAGCTAATGGCACTGACAGCCCGACGTTTGTTTTTCACACCATTCTCTGTGGACTCCAGAGCAGAGGGTTTCCCAACCTGGAGCCCACGCACCCCTTCGGTTAATGGTACTTATTGGCCCATAACACCAAAAAAAAAATGGTTGGGATCCCCTACTCTTGAGGCTGTTGTGCGTGAAAATCCCAGGAGAACAGCCGTTTCTGAGATACTCAAACCACCCCGTCTGGCACCAGACAAACAAACAATCTGGTGTCAAACTCACTAAGGTCATGTTTCTTTCCTCCCCCAGCCCCCAACCCCCGTTCTGATTCTCGGTCTGAACCTCTTGACCGGGTCCGCGTGCTTTTTTTACGCACTGAGTTACTGCCACGTGATCGGCTGATGAGATGTTCGCATCAGCGAGCAGGCGTGCCCGACGAGGCGGCCGCTGAGAGATTTTCATTCTCTACCCCTGCTCCGAATTCTGCCCCGTGTCTGCAGCGAAACCCGACGTGAATATCATCAGTCAAAACTCTTCCCGGGACCGCTGGGATCAGGGAAGCCTGGGATAAGGCAGGAGGGAGCCCCTTCACCTCTCCCTGTCGGAGTCAGACAAACCGGCATTACAGAGTTTAGGCCCAGAAGAGACTGTCATATTAATTACTACTTAAATCCGGCAGAAGTGAACAATGTCAAGCAGTATAATTACCCACGTATATAAATTGTAGTACAGTCGCCCGGAGAGTATCGGCTGTGTCAGAGCAAATCAGGTATCGTCCGAGACTAATGAGCTAATCCCATGATCTGGAGGCGACAGCTTATCCTCTCCATGTCTGGGAATTCTTCAAGTGTGATCTTCCCCCACCCCCTGTCAGGCAGGAGCTTCCTAACTGAATTGAATCCACTTCATTACTTACACCCTTCATATGCATGAGGACTAAAAATCTTTATGTTACCTCTCCATCTAAATGCGGAACTTATAGTCATGTAAAATAAATAGTATGTACAATAGGAGAGTCGATATAGCATGGATGTACAGTTGTGTCAGCGTGAGTTAATCAGTCCGATGGCCTGGTGGGAGAAGCTGTCCCGGAGCCTGTCGGTCCTGGCTTTTATGCTGCGGGACCGTTTCCCGGACGGCAGCAGCTGGAACAGTTTGTGTTCGGGGTCACTCGGGTCCCCAGTGATCCTCCGGGCCCTTTTTACGCACCCGTCTCTGTAAACGTCCTGAATGGTGGGGAGTTCACATCTACAGATGGGCCGGGCTGTCCGCGCCACTCTCTGCAGAGTCCTGCGACTGAGGGAGGTACAGTTCCCGTACCGGGCCGTGATGCAGCCGGTCGGGATGCTCTCAATCATGCCCCTGCCATTGAGGGAGATACAGTTCCCGTACCGGGCCGTGATGCAGCCGGTCGGGATGCTCTCAATCATGCCCCTGCGACTGAGGGAGGTACAGTTCCCGTACCGGGCCGTGATGCAGCCGGTCGGGATGCTCTCAATCATGCCCCTGCGACTGAGGGAGGTACAGTTCCCGTACCGGGCCGTGATGCAGCCGGTCGGGATGCTCTCAATCATGCCCCTGCGACTGAGGGAGGTACAGTTCCCGTACCGGGCCGTGATGCAGCCGGTCGGGATGCCCTCAATCGTGCCCCTGTCATTGAGGGAGGTACAGTTCCCATACCGGGCCGTGAGGCAGCCGGTCAGGATGCTCTCAGTCGTGCCCCTGTCATTGAGGGAGGTACAGTTCCCGTACCGGGCCGTGATGCAGCCGGTCGGGATGTTCTCAATCGTGCCCCTGCGACTGAGGGAGGTACAGTTCCCGTACCGGGCCGTGATGCAGCCGGTCAGGATGCCCTCAATCGTGCCCCTGCGACTGAGGGAGATACAGTTCCCGTACCGGGCCGTGATGCAGCCGGTCAGGATGCTCTCAATCGTGCCCCTGCCATTGAGGGAGATACAGTTCCCGTACCGGGCCGTGATGCAGCCGGTCGGGATGCTCTCAATCATGCCCCTGCCATTGAGGGAGGTACAGTTCCCGTACCGGGCCGTGATGCAGCCGGTCGGGATGCTCTCAATCGTGCCCCTGCCATTGAGGGAGATACAGTTCCCGTACCGGGCCGTGATGCAGCCGGTCGGGATGCTCTCAATCATGCCCCTGCCATTGAGGGAGGTACAGTTCCCGTACCGGGCCGTGATGCAGCCGGTCGGGATGCTCTCAATCGTGCCCCTGCCATTGAGGGAGATACAGTTCCCGTACCGGGCCGTGATGCAGCCGGTCGGGATGCTCTCAATCATGCCCCTGCCATTGAGGGAGGTACAGTTCCCGTACCGGGCCGTGATGCAGACGGTCGGGATGCTCTCAATCATGCCCCTGCCATTGAGGGAGGTACAGTTCCCGTACCGGGCCGTGATGCAGCCGGTCGGGATGTTCTCAATCATGCCCCTGTCATTGAGGGAGGTACAGTTCCCATACCGGGCCGTGATGCAGACAGTCAGGATGCCCTCAATCGTGCCCCTGCGACTGAGGGAGATACAGTTCCCGTACCGGGCCGTGATGCAGCCGGTCAGGATGCTCTCAGTTGTGCCCCTGCCATTGAGGGAGGTACAGTTCCCGTACCGGGCCGTGATGCAGCCGGTCGGGATGCTCTCAATCGTGCCCCTGCCATTGAGGGAGATACAGTTCCCGTACCGGGCCGTGATGCAGCCGGTCGGGATGCCCTCGATCGTGCCCCTGCGACTGAGGGAGATACAGTTCCCGTACCGGGCCGTGATGCAGCCGGTCAGGATGCTCTCAATCGTGCCCCTGTAGAAAGTCCTGAGGATTTGGGGGCCCCCACACCAAACTTCCTCAACCGTCTGAGGTGAAAGAGGTGCTGTTGGGCCTTTGTCACCACACAGCCGGTGTGTACAGACCACGTGAGATCCTCGGTGATGTGGATGGTGAGGAACTTGAAGCTGTTCACCCTCTCAACCCCAGATCCATTGATGTCAATAGGGGTTACCCGTCTCCACTCCTCCTGTAATCCCCGACCAGCTCTTTTGTTTTTGCGACATTGAGGGAGAGGATTTCTTCCCTGCAGGCCACCTCGTTATTGTTTCAGATAAAGAATGTAGTATCATCTGCAAATTTACTTAGCAGATTGGAGCTGTGGGTGGCGACACAGTCATGGGTGTACAGAGAGTAGAGGAGAGGGGGCTTAGGACACAGCCCTGAGGGGCTTCTGTGTTGAGGGTCAGAGGGGCAGAGGTGAGGGAGCCCACTCTTACCGTCTGCCGGAGATCTGACAGGAAGTTGAGGGTCAAGGCCGAGGGTCACTGAGCTTCCTGTCGAGCCTGGTGGGCAGTACGGTGTTGGATGCTGTACTCTAGTCCAAGAACAGCATTCTAACGTAAGCGAACTTTCTCTGTGCGAAGAACGTTTCCTCACCTTCCTCTCTAATTCTCCAATGATTAGACGGGTGTCGGGGTGGAGATACGTCTCTACCAATGGAGGTGTGAGGCGCTCCTTCCCTCCACTAGCCTGCAGGTCACCCTTGGGCAACTTGCAGCACCTGCGTAGACCCCCTGCCCCCAATCAGGGTCACTTGGAGTCATGGGAGCAGGTGGCAGACAGTCGAATGAGCAGACTGCGCAGATCACAAGTCCTGGTTCTGCGACCACTGGCGCCAGGCAGACAGTCTCTGAAGAGTATTTATAATGGCCTGGAGTCACCCATCTGGTAAAGACACTGCCCAGAAGAAGGCCGACAGCAAACCACTTCTGTAGAGAAGTCTGCCAAGAACAGTTATGATCACCCGTGACATGCGACACGGCACATAATGATGATGTCGTACGACACGGACATCATGATGGTGACGTCATACAACACGGCACACAATGCTGGTGTCATACGACACGGACATCGCGATGGTGACATCATACAACACGGCACGTAATGGCGGTGTCAGATGACACGGACGTCACGGTGGTGACATCATACAACACGGCACACAATGCTGGTGTCATACGACACGGACATCGCGATGGTGACATCATACAACACGGCACGTAATGGCGGTGTCAGATGACACGGACGTCACGGTGGTGACATCATACAACACGGCACACAATGCTGGTGTCATACGACACGGATGTCATGGTGGTGATGTCATACAACACAGCACATAATGGCAATGTCATACGACACAGACGTCACGGTGGTGACGTCATATAACATGGCACATGATGGCAATGAAGATTAATATCAGAGACACAACATGGAACAAACCCAGCCAGCCCTTTGATCTGCACCACCAATCACACCGTCAACATAACCCTAGCCCAATCAAGTGACCACTTACAAAGACCAATTAGACTCCTAACCTCTACGTCAGTGGTTCTCAACCTTTTCTATGCCCCACACCCTTAGGAAATTTCCGCAATGTTCATCAGTCACTGAAGGTGAATGAGCAAGTGCAGCAGGCAGCGAAGAAGGCTAATGGAATGTTGGCCTTTGTTACAAAGGGAATTGAATACAAGAGCAAGGAAATCCTTTTGAATTTGTACAGGGCCCTGGTGAGACCACACCTGGAGTATTGTGTACAGTTTTGGTCTCCAGGGTTAAGGAAGGACATCCTGGCTGTAGAGGAAGTGCAGCGAAGATTCACGAGGTTAACTCCTGGGATGTCCAGACTGTCTTACACAGAGAGGTTAGAGAGACTGGGCTTGTACAAGCTGGAATTAAGGAGATTGAGAGGGGGTCTGATTGCAACATATAAAATTATTAAGGGATTGGACAAGATAGAGGCAGGAAATATGTTCCAGATGGGGGGAGAGACCAGTACCAGAGGGCATGGTTTGAGAATAAGGGGTAGGTCATTTAGGACAGAGTTAAGGAAAAATTTCTCCCAGAGAGTTGTGGGGGTCTGGAATGCACTGCCTCGGAAGGCAGTGGAGGCCAATTCTCTGGATGCTTTCAAGAAGGAGCTAGATAGGTATCTTATGGATAGGGGAATCAAGGGATATGGGGACAAGGCAGGAACCGGGTATTGATAGTAGATGATCAGCCATGATCTCAGAATGGCGGTGCAGGCTCAAAGGGCTGAATGGTCTACTTCTGCACCTATTGTCTATTATTGTCTATTGAAATGTTTCATTAATGTTCGTACCCCCTACAAAAGTAATATCGCATCTGAAGACGAAGAAGGTTAATTTCTAATTTTTGAACCACAAATTGAACCACATACAATACCGCGGGTGAACAAATTGAACTTAATAAGCTTTTAACTCAGTGCATGAAATGCAAATATAAATTGAGCAATTAGATTCTAATTTATTCAGAAAGAATTGTAAACAGTAAAATCAATCCCAATTGTGAACATAAAATTAGAATGACTTCTTTGCTCCTGCTTCTCATTCATGATTTGGTCAAAACGTGGAACTTTCTTGCTGACTGCGATCTGCAGGTCTGCCTGTGGATTCAGGTGATTGCTAGATCTTGTCTTGATTAACAAAAGAGAACTGAATCCAGATTCACACAAGTGTGCTGTTGCAAATGGAATGAGGACACGGAGTGCTCTTCCACCAAGTCTTGGGAACATATCCAGTGCTGCACACCAAAACTCCTCCAAAGTCTTGCTTTCAAATTGCATTTCAAGACCTTGATTTGTCTGCAAATCAATAAGATCTTCCTTCAGCTCTTCATCATCTGACATTTTCTCCAAATTGTGGGAATATGGATTCACGATCCATTCTTCTGAAACCTTCAGTTCTCCAGCAGCAAAATATCCATCAAAAGATTCTGAGAGCATTTTCAAGTGAGCCACAATTTTTTCACGCACAGTAGGAGTTATGGATCCAGCATCATCACCCATCTCTTCTAGTGAAGGAAAAATTTGAGAGACTGCCTCTTTCCATCCTTCAACGCCAAAGACGTAACTTTTCTTTGAAGGCATTCAACTTTTCACAAGCCTTCAATATGTTAGACAATAGACAATAGGTGCAGAAGTAGACCATTCGGCCCTTTGAGCCTGCACCGCCATTCTGAGATCATGGCTGATCAATTACTATCAATACCCGGTTCCTGCCTTGTCCCCATATCCCTTGATTCCCCTATCCATAAGATACCTATCTAGCTCCTTCTTGAAAGCATCCAGAGAATTGGCCTCCACTGCCTTCCGAGGCAGTGCATTCCAGACCCCCACAACTCTCTGGGAGAAGAAGATTTTCCTTAACTCTGTCCTAAATGACCTACCCCTTATTCTCAAACCATGCCCTCTGGTACTGGACTCTCCCAGCATCTGGAACATATTTCCTGCCTCTATCTTGTCCAATCCCTTAATAATCTGAAATGTTGCAATCAGATCCCCTCTCAATCTCCTTAATTCCAGCGTGTACAAGCCCAGTCTCTCTAACCTCTCTGCGTAAGACAGTCTAGTCATCCCAGGAATTAACCTCGTGAATCTCCGCTGCACTTCCTCTATAGCCAGGATGTCCTTCCTTAACCCTGGAGACCAAAACTGTACATGATACTCCAGGTGTGGTCTCACCAAGGCCCTGTACAAATGCAAGAGGATTTCCTTGCTCTTGTACTCAATTCCCTTTGTAATAAAGGCCAACATTCCATTAGCCTTCTTCACTGCCTGCTGCACTTGCTCATTCACCTTGTGACTGATGAACAAGGACTCCTAGATCTCTTTGTATTTCTCCCTTACCCAACTCTACACCGTTCAGATAATAAGCTGCCTTCCTGTTCTTACTCCCAAAGTGGATAACCTCACACTTATTCACATTAAACACCATCTGCCAAGTATCTGCCCACTCACCCAGCCTATCCAAGTGACCCTGAATTCTCCTAACATCCTCATCACATGTCACACTGCCACCCAGCTTAGTATCATCAGCAAATTTGCTGATGTTATCTTTTATGCCTTCATCCAAATTGTTAACATAAATGGTAAACAGCTGTGGTCCCAATACCGAGCCCTGTGGTACCCCACTAGTCACCACCTGCCATTCCAAGAAACACCCATTCACACCTACCCTTTTCTTTCTATCTGCCAACCAGTTTTCTATCCAGGTCCGTGTCTTCCCCCCAATGCCATGAGCTCTGATTTTACCCACCAATCTCCTATGTGGGACCTTATCAAATGCCTTCTGAAAATCGAGGTACACTACATCCACTGGATCTCCCCCGTCTAACTTCCTGGTTACATCCTCGAAAAACTCCTACAGATTAGTCAAGCATGATTTACCCTTGGTAAATCCATGCTGGCTCGGCCCAATCCTATCTCTGCTATCTAGATATGCCACTATATCATCTTTAATAATGGACTCTAGCATCTTCCCCACCACTGATGTCAGGCTGACAGGTCGATAGTTCTCTGTTTTCTCCCTCCCTCCTTTCTTAAAAAGTGGGATAACATTAGCCATTCTCCAATCCTCAGGAATCTAAGGATCCTGAATCTAAGGAACATTGGAAAATGATTACCAATGCATCCGCAATTTCCAGGGCCACCTCCTTTAGTACCCTAGGATGCAGACCATCTGGACCTGGGGATTTGTCAGCCTTCAGTCCCATCAGTCTTCTCATCACCGTTTCCTTCCTAATGTCAATCTATTTCATTTCCTCTGTTACCCTATGTCCTTGGCCCATTCATCCATCTGGTAGATTGCTTGTGTCTTCCTTAGTGAAAACAGATCTAAAGTACTCATTAAATTCTTCTGCCATTTCTCTGTTTCCCATAACAATTTCACCTAATTCATTCCTCAAGGGCCCAACATTGTTCTTAACTATCTTCTTTCTCTTCACATACCTAAAAAAGCTTTTACTATTTTCCTTTATATTCCTGGCTAGCTTGCATTCGTACCTCATTTTCTCTCCCCGTATTGTCTTTTTAGTTAAGTTCTGTTGTTCCTTAAAAACTTCCCAATCATCTGTCCTCTCACTCACCTTAGCTCTGTCATATTTCCTTTTTTTTAATGCTATGCAATCTCTGACTTCCTTTGTCAACCACTGAGGCCCCTTTCCCCCCTTTGAATCCTTCCTTCTCCGGGGGATGAACTGATTTTGCACCTTGTGCATTATTCCCAAGAATACCTGCCATTGCTGTTCCACTGTCTTTTCTGCTGGGATATCCGTCCAGTCAACTTTGGAATGTTTATCCCTTTTCCTTGAAGAGAAACACTCAGGTCATTCATACGAGTGAAAATATCAGCTAAGTAAGCCAGCATTTGGGCGAATTCCTGTGACCCCATTGTCTGTGTGGAAAAGCAAAACTGAATGCTCACTTCTCCGATCCTCACAAAATGATTTGAAGATGCGATGGTTCAAAGCACGCCTCCTGATCCAGTTAATGATCTTCACACAAGTATCAAGGACTTTCTTCAAATTTGGAGGCAATGTTTTAGATGATGATGAAGAAAACAATGGGTAACTTGCAAGTCTGGAACCTCCTTTCTCATCAATGCAGAAAAGTCAGATTTATTTCCAAGCATTGCAGGTGCCCCGTCAGTGCACACAGAACCAATGACTTTGATATCTAAATCATGTTTGGCAAAGACGTCTTTCACCAGCTGCATCACATCCTTTGCAGTTGTGTTTGTTTTCAGATCTTTACAAAACAGGAAATCTTCCTTCACAGCACCATCATTGACATACCTCACTAATGTGATGAGTTGACTACAACTGGAGACATCAGTTGACTCATCCAACTGAATAGAGATTTTAAGAGGACATCTGAGATGACTTGGTCCAAAATATCTTCACTCAAATCACTGATTCGGTTGTGAATAACATTAGTTGATAGCGGCACCTGTTCAAATTTTTTTCTTGCTTCTTTGCCCAGGATATTTGTTGCCATTTCCAGTGCACGTGGCTTGATGAGATCTTCCGCAATTGTATGGGGCTTCTTGGATTTGGCCACTTTATATGCCACTTGGTATGAAGCAAGAAGAAGTGGTTTTTCAACAGAAACAAAAACCTAATTTTGGATGAGTTCCTTGTGATTTTCTAAATTTTCTAAAACGAGCTCTTTTGATTTTCAATGACCCAACATCATGTCCTTCAACATCAGCTCCACCGTGCTTGTTCTTGAAGTGCCCTTGAAGCTTGGATGGCTTCAGCTTTGAGTTGGAAAACACAACGCTACAAAGAATGCACCGGGGTTTTTGCAAGCCATCATCTCCTGTTGTGCAAGTGAAACCAAAGCACACATAGCCATCATTCCATTTCCTTCTTTTTGACATGATGAAGGGTTAAGGGTAAAGAGAAAAATATGAGCTAATATGAGAAAAACTATCTGACTGAGTCAGGGATGACCACTTTACTCAACCAGACACACCTATAGCAAAGTATCCCGAGAAATACGCTTTCGAATATTATATTACGACAATATTTGCGGTCACGCCAAGATAAATCGTCAGGTGGAAACGCCACGGGGATGCAACACGACTTATTAGGCTACTCTCTACTGAATTTACACACCTATTTCTGATGATTACCAGAGATATGAACTCCCGTCACACAACTCAAAGTCGTCGGTGCTAACCACGATTCCTCCTCAACTAACACAATTCAAAATTATCAACGATTCAAGAAAAATAACTTTTAAGAAAAAAAACCTTTGAAATTCAAAAACTTCTTTAATGCTTTGAGACAAATACGAATGAATGACTTCAGCTGCTTTTTATCAAAATGCGGCTTTTTTAAATTTTATAATTGAATAATTTTCCTTCTGCGGGTTTGGTTTTAACTCGAAGTCGTTACTCGGTGGTTGATTCGGGATGTATAAAGATTTTGGCATTATGAGATGATTCTTAACTCTGAGGTGCAACTCCCAGGTAACACTGATGAGACTCCTCAACGCTGACTCGGGCAGCGGGAGACTGGAGTGAGTTTACGTCTCTCTCGACTCGGGCAGCGGGAGACTGGAGTGAGTTTACGTCTCTCTCGACTCGGGCAGCGGGAGACTGGAGTGAGTTTACATCTCTCTCGACTCGGGCAGCGGGAGACTGGAGTGAGTTTACATCTCTCTCGACTCGGGCAGCGGGAGACTGGAGTGAGTTTACGTCTCTCTCGACTCGGGCAGCGGGAGACTGGAGTGAGTTTACATCTCTCTCGACTCGGGCAGCGGGAGACTGGAGTGAGTTTACATCTCTCTCGACTCGGGCAGCGGGAGACTGGAGTGAGTTTACATCTCTCTCGACTCGGGCAGCGGGAGACTGGAGTGAGTTTACGTCTCTCTCGACTCGGGCAGCGGGAGACTGGAGTGAGTTTACATCTCTCTCGACTCGGGCAGCGGGAGACTGGAGTGAGTTTACATCTCTCTCGACTCGGGCAGCGGGAGACTGGAGTGAGTTTACGTCTCTCTCGACTCGGACAGCGGGAGACTGGAGTGAGTTTACATCTCTCTCGACTCGGGCAGCGGGAGACTGGAGTGAGTTTACATCTCTCTCGACTCGGGCAGCGGGAGACTGGAGTGAGTTTACATCTCTCTCGACTCGGGCAGCGGGAGACTGGAGTGAGTTTACATCTCTCTCGACTCGGGCAGCGGGAGACTGGAGTGAGTTTACATCTCTCTCGACTCGGTCAGCGGGAGACTGGAGTGAGTTTACATCTCTCTCGACTCGGGCAGCGGGAGACTGGAGTGAGTTTACGTCTCTCTCGACTGGGGCAGCGGGAGACTGGAGTGAGTTTACATCTCTCTCGACTCGGGCAGCGGGAGACTGGAGTGAGTTTACATCTCTCTCGACGGGCAGCGGGAGACTGGAGTGAGTTTACATCTCTCTCGACTCGGGCAGCGGGAGACTGGAGTGAGTTTACATCTCTCTCGACTCGGGCAGCGGGAGACTGGAGTGAGTTTACATCTCTCTCGATTCGGGCAGCGGGAGACTGGAGTGAGTTAACATCTCTCTCGACTCGGGCAGCGGGAGACTGGAGTGAGTTTACATCTCTCTCGACTCGGGCAGCGGGAGTCTGGAGTGAGTTTACGTCTCTCTCGACTCGGGCAGCGGGAGTCTGGAGTGAGTTTACATCTCTCTCGACTCGGGCAGCGGGAGTCTGGAGTGAGTTTACATCTCTCTCGACTCGGGCAGCGGGAGACTGGAGTGAGTTTACGTCTCTCTCGACTCGGGCAGCGGGAGACTGGAGTGAGTTTACATCTCTCTCGACTCGGGCAGCGGGAGACTGGAGTGAGTTTACATCTCCCTCGACTCGGGCAGCGGGAGACTGGAGTGAGTTTACATCTCTCTCGACTCGGGCAGCGGGAGACTGGAGTGAGTTTACATCTCTCTCGACTCGGGCAGCGGGAGACTGGAGTGAGTTTACATCTCTCTCGACTGGGGCAGCGGGAGACTGGAGTGAGTTTACATCTCTCTCGACTCGGTCAGCGGGAGACTGGAGTGAGTTTACATCTCTCTCGACGGGCAGCGGGAGACTGGAGTGAGTTTACGTCTCTCTCGACTCGGGCAGCGGGAGACTGGAGTGAGTTTACATCTCTCTCGACGGGCAGCGGGAGACTGGAGTGAGTTTACATCTCTCTCGACTCGGGCAGCGGGAGACTGGAGTGAGTTTACATCTCTCTCGACTCGGTCAGCGGGAGACTGGAGTGAGTTTACATCTCTCTCGACTCGGGCAGCGGGAGACTGGAGTGAGTTTACATCTCTCTCGACTCGGGCAGCGGGAGACTGGAGTGAGTTTACATCTCTCTCGACTCGGTCAGCGGGAGACTGGAGTGAGTTTACATCTCTCTCGACGGGCAGCGGGAGACTGGAGTGAGTTTACGTCTCTCTCGACTCGGGCAGCGGGAGACTGGAGTGAGTTTACATCTCTCTCGACTCGGGCAGCGGGAGACTGGAGTGAGTTTACATCTCTCTCGACTCGGGCAGCGGGAGACTGGAGTGAGTTTACATCTCTCTCGACTCGGGCAGCGGGAGACTGGAGTGAGTTTACATCTCTCTCGACTCGGGCAGCGGGAGACTGGAGTGAGTTTACATCTCTCTCGACTCGGGCAGCGGGAGACTGGAGTGAGTTTACATCTCTCTCGACTCGGGCAGCGGGAGACTGGAGTGTGCTTGGGATAAACGTTACTACCACTTCTCAAGGCACACTGGCAGCCGGCTGAGAGATGGCTCCTGATTCGTCACTCAAGCACACAAGCCACCCTTTGTCGCACCCCCTGGGGGTGCGGGCACCCTGGGTTGGGAACCCCTGCTCTACGTCCTTGAGCTGTGGAAAGTTCGGGTGCCTCATGACCCACCCCATCATCTGAATGGATCTGAGAATGAACGGGTTCCCTCTGGTTTCAGCTTCATTTTGGTGGCTGAGCAGCAGGAACACTTTGGCGTAGCAACAGAATTCATAAAGAAGCGACTGAGGAGCTGCCATTACAATCTTTACGAGGGGAAGTTGTGCACACCGCCGAGCCGTACTGAAGACAATAAGCACACGAACAAGCGAGAGACAGCACAGTATTAATATCCTCGTTCTCTCCCTCATGCTGATAACTGGGTGGCAGAGCTTTGGCCGCTTATTTTACCCCTGGATATCATCACTCTGGAATAATTATACCCCCAGTGGGCACTTTATCGGGTACCCCTGCTCGTTAACGCAAATATATCATCAGCCAATCACGTGCCAGCAACTCAACGCATGAAAGCACGCGGACCCGGACAAGAGGCTCGGTTGCTGGTCAGTCCGAACATCAGAACGGGGGAGGAAATGTGATCGAAGTGACTGCGATTGTTGGTGCCAGACGGGGTGGTTTGAGTATCTCAGAAACTGCTGATCTCCTGGGGATTTCCACACACAATAATGTCGGATAGGGGTCCCTAGGCTTTTTAAAGTCATGGAGCCCCACCGTTAACCAGCTTGGGAACACGTGGGCTTAGGGAATGTGGCGGATGTAAAAGAAAACCATCCAGCGAGCCCCATCCCCCTGGGTAAAAGGTCTTATTGATGAGATGAGAATTGAATTTAGGAGCCGAGGGGTAAAGTTGTGGCTATACAGGACCCTGGCCAGACCCCACTTGGAGTACTGTGCTCAGTTCTGGTCGCCTCACTACAGGAAGGATGTGGAAACCATAGAAAGGGTGCAGAGGAGATTTACAAGGATGTTACCTGGATCGGGGAGCGTGCCTTATGGGAATAGGTTGAGTGAACTCGGCCTTTTCTCCTCGGAGCGACGGAGGATGAGAGGTGAGCTGATAGAGGTGTACAAGATGATGAGAGGCATTGATCGTGTGGATAGTCAGAGGCTTTTCCCCGGGGCTGGAATGGCTAGCACGAGAGGGCACAGGTTTAAGGTGCTGGGGAGTAGGTACAGAGGGGATGTCAGGGGTAAGTTTTTCACACAGCGGTGAGTGTGTGGAATGGGCTGCCGGTGACAGTGGTGGAGGCAGATAAAATAGGGTCTTCGAAGAGGCTTTTGAATAGGTACATGGAGCTCAGAAAAATAGAGGGCTATGGGTGAAGCCGAGGTAATTTCTAAGGTAGGGACGTGTTCGGCACAGCTTTGTGGGCCGAAGGGCCTGCATTGTGCTGTAGGTTTTCTGTGCTTCCATGTTTCTGTGAGAACAACCAGACTGGTTCAAGCTGACAGGGAGGTGGCAATCACTCAAATATCCACACTTTTTTTTACAACGGCGCCGTGCCATGGAGCATCTCTGAGCACGCAACACATCGGGCCTTGAAGTGGGCGGGCTACAACGGCAGAAGACCTCACCGGGTTCCACTCCGGTTCGTAACAAAATGGCCACTGAGCAAAGGTTGAGTGAGGAAGAGCAAAGTATCCTTCATAAATATCCATCAGGACCTGTAATCTTCCCCAGGGAAGGAAATTCTGCCAGAGATTTCCAGCTCCCTGTAATAAATTTTTGAAAAACAACTTCCCCAACTGTATCTGCCACAGGAGTTCAGTGGAAGAGAATTTCACTAATAGGGAGAACTCCAGCCATGCTTTCATATTGAATTGAATATGAATTGCTTTCATATCAGTCCCGAAAACAACTGCCCCAGGCACACCGGTATGGAAGAGAAGAGATTATGTAGTCTTCAGACCTGATGCTGTTCAAAATTCTGGCCTCGTTCTCTCTGGTAACCGGGTGTGTGAAGGACCAACTACAGCTGAGAAGCCACGTCCATAACCTGAAACGACAAGAATTTTTCCCCAGTTAGAAATGGCGGGGGGGGGGGGGCACGGCTCCGTTCGACCGAAACAAGGTTCGAACTCCTGTACTAGATCGTGATTTGCGTCAATGACCTCCATCATGAGGGTAAAATCGGGTGTTAGAAGTTTGAAATTGCAGAGATACGGATTTTTTTTTTTGGGCCGTTTTGTTTTAACCGTTCCAGCGCTCAGCTGCCGGTGGTCTGTGGGGAGCAGTGTCAAAGTTGTGCCAAAGTTGTTCGGTGCCAGAAGGAAGCGAAGTTCGTGCTGAAAACTCAGTCCTGCCTGCAGGCATGTCCTGTTGTTACCAGAACGCTGTAGGATACGGGAGCATCAGAATTAGTCCAGCGAGTCTACTCCGCCACTTCATCGTGGCTGGTCCGAGTTTCCTCTTGGCCCCAGTCCTCCTGCCTTCTCCCCTTCATGCCCTGACCAATCGAGAATCTGTCAACCTCTCCCCTAAGTACGTAATGGCGTGATCTCCACGGCTGGCTCTGGCAAAGAATTCCACAGATTCACCACTCCCCAGCTCAAGGAATCCCTTCTCATTTCCATTCTAAAAGGACCTCCGTCTATTCTGAGACCTCTCCCACCATGGGAGACATCCTCTCCACGTCCACTCTATCCAGGCCTTTCACCAGTCAGTAGGTTTCAATGAGGTCACCCCTCATTCTTCTGAATTCAGGTGAATACAGGCCCAGAGCCATCGGACGCTCTTCACGTGACAAGCCATTCCATCCAAGAATAATCTTCGTGACCCTCCTTTGAACCCTGTCCAGTTTCAGCACGTACTTTCTAAGATAAGGGGCCCAAAACTCTGCTCACAATACTCCAAGTGCTTTATAAAGTTTTAACATGACATCCATGCTTTTATATTCTAGTTCTCTCGAAATGAATGCTAACATCACATATGCCTTCCTCACCACAGACTCAACCTGCAAATTAACCTTTAGAGAATCCCGCACAAGGACTCCCGAGTCCCTTTACACCTCAGTTTTTTGTATTTTCACAATGTAACCCCCTGGGTCGCCTCAGGCTCGCTCAGCTCGTTCCCGTCTAGGGGGAGCAGCCTTCGGCCCCGCCAAACTGGGTAATCAGCTGGTGTGGATGCTGTGTGATGTCCCCGCCTCGCCCAGAAACAGACAGTACACCATAAGCGATTAAATGAGTACAACTTATAACGTTTACTATAACTAAGTGATTTATAACAATACAGTATATATGAAGAGAAAAAAAAATAAAGAAAAGGCGCCAAACTTATCAAAGTCCAAACCACTTCGTGAACAGCCGTTGGAGCTCAATTTCTGAAGTCTTCTGGCCACCATTCGATCCCCTCCGAACTCCTCGACTCGCAGCTCAGGACCCTCCGAGTGGTCAACCAAGCACATCTAGCTTCATCCCCCCTCCTCGGAGTACCTCCCGGCCTCGGGGGGTCCGATCCTCGCCCAGCTTAGAGCATTGCGTCCTCTCTCTCGACCCCCTCGCGCCGATCTGCCCAAAAGGCCGTCAACAAAAGCTTACAGACTCAGAAGAAAGAACATTAATCCCCGTTTGGTTTACAAAGGAATACAATTCTCGTTTTCAGTAAATTTTAACCCAAACCAGCTTCCAGCACTCTCTCCCAACAAAGAAACATTCCTGCTTTTAACAAAACAAAGAAACCCTTTCTCAACAGTAACAAAGAAAAAAGAAGAAACCACATTTACACTCTCTATTTAGAAAATAGTTAACCCTTCCATTTCTCCTACCAAAGTGTATGGAAATACATTTGCCCGTTCTCCTAATCTGTCACAGCCCTTCCGTCAGGTCTCTGGTTATCCGAAACTGTCTGCCCCTCCGACTATCTGCATATCGTCCGCAAACTTTGCAACAAAGCCATCAATTCCATCATCCAAATCATTGGCGTACAATGTGCAAACGATGGGTTCCAACTCAGGCCCCTGTGGAACACCACCAGTTACCAAGCAGCCAGTTAGAAAGGCTCCATTTATTCCCACTTCTTTTTCCTCCTGCCAGTCAGTCACTGATTGGAATGTTGACATGTTGGAATCTTTCCTGCAATCCCATGTGTGGCACCTTGTCAAAGCCCTTCCGAAAATCCAAGTACACCACATCAACCGATTCTTCTGTCCTGCTTGTTCTGTCTTCAAAGAATTCCAACAGATTTGCCAGGGAGGGTTTCCCCTGAGGAAACCGTGCCAACTAAGGCCTATTTTACCATGTGCATCCAAGTACCCTGAGACCTCATCATTAATAATCGACTCCAACATCTTCCCACCCACTGAGGGCAGACTAACAGGGCTATAATTTCCTTTCTTCTGCCTCTCTCACTCCTTGAAGGGTGGAGTGACATTTACAATTTTCCAGTTTTCCTGAACCATTGCAGAGCCTGGTGATGGTTGAAAAATCAGTACTAACGCCTGCACGACTTCTTCGGCCACCTCTTTCAGCAGAACCCTGGGGGTGTACACCATCCGGTCCGGGTGACTTACCTACCCTCGGACCTCTCAGTTTCTCAAGAACCTTTTCCCAGGTAATGGCAACTTCACACACTTCATGACCCCTGACGCCTGGAACTTCCAGCATACTGCTTGTGTCTTCGCCTTCTTTCCAGCTGAAGCCCACTCTCGCCCCTTTCACACTTTACGTGTCTGAAGAAACTTTTGTTATGCTCTATTGGCTAGCTTACTTTCCTCCTCCACCTTCGCCTTCTTTCCAGCTGAAGCCCGCTCTCGCCCCTTTCACACTTTACGTGTCTGAAGAAACTTTTGTTATGCTCTATTGGCTAGCTTACTTTCCTCCTCCACCTTCGCCTTCTTTCCAGCCGATGCCCACTCTCGCCCCTTTCACACTTTACGTGTCTGAAGAAACTTTTGGTATGCTCTATTGGCTAGCTTACTTTCCTCCTCCACCTTCGCCTTCTTTCCAGCCGATCCTTCTGGCTGCTTTCTGTTGTTTTCGAGACGCTTCCCAGTCCTCTAACTTCCCACTGTTTCTGCTCTATTATATGTGCCCTTTTATGTTGGCTTTGACTTCTCTTGTCAACCACAGGGTTGTGTCAGAATGTTTCTTCCTCTTTGCGATGTATGCCCTCCGAATTGCTTCCGGAAATTCCAGCCATTGCTGCTCTGCCGTCGTCCCCGCCACTGTTCTTTTCCACTCAATTCCGTCCAACTCCTCTCTCAAGCCTCTGCAATTCCTTTTACCCCACTGTAATACTGATACATCTGACTTCAGCTTCCCCTTCTCAAATTTCAGGGCGAATCCCATCGTATTATCATCACTTCACCCCCGAGGGTTCTTGTACCTTAATCTCTCTGATCAATCCCGGTTCGCTGCACCCCACTCAATCCAGAACAGCTGATCCCCTAGTGGGATTAACCACGAGCTGCTCTAAAGGGCTATTTAGAAACCCCCCTCCTGTAATCCAGCTCCAGCCTGATGTTCGCAGTCTACCCAGTCCCCCAGGAACATTGTAACATTGCCATTTTCGTACACATTTGCCATCTCCTGTTGTAATTTGCAGGTAACATCCTTACTGCTGTTTGAGGGTCTGTATACCTCCAGGGTCTTTATTCCCCTTGAGGTAGCTTAGATGTATTTACAATGATAATGCTGACCCTATGCCACCTATTTCTGGTGATCTGATGTGATATTTTTACCGACAGGGCAATGCTGCCCCTCCACCTCGCTGCCTGTCCTTTCGGTACGATGTACATCAGGCTCCCAGCCATCATCTCCCAGCCATGGTTCCGTGACGGCCACAACATCATACCTGCCGATCTGCCAGCTCACCCGCCTTATTCCGCGTACCGTGAGCATTCCGATCCGACACTCCAGTCCTGGATTCACCGCTTTCAGGGTTGTCGCACCCCGCTCCAACATTCGATTGCTAACTTCGTCTGAAGTCTAACCGGCTAACTGTTCACGGTCACTCTGGCTCCCATCCCCCTGCAACTCGAAACTCCACCGTGCAGTGTTAACAAGCCGCCCCACTGGGATATTAGTCCCCCTCCAGCTCAGATGCAAGCTTGCGTCCCTCCTGCACAGCTCCCACTTTCCCTGGAAGAGAGCCCAGTGATCCGAAAATCTTGTGCCCTCCCTCCCGCACCAACTCCTCAGCCACATACTGAAGCTGTACGATCCCCCTAGTTCCAGCCTCGCTAGCAATCCTGAGATCTCAACCCAGAAGGTCCTGCCCTTTCGCTTAGCACCAAACTCCCTGACCTCCCTACGCAGAACCTCGTTACCCGTCCTACCCATGGCAATAGTATCTGCTATGCCTTGTAGAAAAGAAAAGAAAAAATGAACCGCTATACTGCCCGTGAAGCATGGTGCTGAATCCTGCCGACTACGCCAAATTTTAGAACGGAAATATTTCAAATTCCACATTGCTTGCTCAAGAAGCAAGAAATCACTTTTATAGAGGCACACAACTGGTGTAACGGCTGGCACAATGATGTTAGCGCAATGCTCAGGGCGTTCGACTTTGGAATTCAAATCCGGTGTCCACCGTGACAAAGTTTCTATGATCTTCCTCTGTGTGTCAGAGTCTCCACTGGGTGCTCTAGCTTCCTCCCGCGTTCTAAAGGTATGCGGCTATTAATAAGGCAAAGGAGCAGAATTAGGCCATTCAGCCCATCGAGTCTGCTCTGCCACCCCACCATGGCCGGTCCCGGATCCCACTCTACCCGGAACACCCGCTTTCTCGCCGTACACTTTGATGCCCCGACCGATCACGAAACCAGCAACTTCCACCTTAAGTATACTCACGGACTTGTCCCCCACCCGCAGCCTATGACAGAGCATTCCACAGATTCACTACTCCCCGGCTAAAAAAGAATAATTCCTACTTACTTCTGTTCTAAAGAGTCTGCCTTCAACTTTGAGGCTGGGCCCTGTAGTTCTGGATATCCCCCACCAGAGGAAACGTCCTCTCCACATCCACCCTATCCAGTCCTTTGAACATTCGGTCGGTTTCAGTGAGATCCCTCTGCATACTTCTAAATTCCAGTGAGTACAGGCCCAAAGCTGCCAAACACTACTCATCCTGAACCTCATCTAGACTCTCTCCAATGATAATACATTCATGTTCCTCATCCTGAACCTCATCTAGACTCTCTCCAATGACAATACATTCATGTTCCTCATCCTGAACCTCATCTAGACTCTCTCCAATGATAATACATTCATGTTCCTCACCCTGAACCTCATCTAGACTCTCTCCAATGACAATACATTCATATTCCTCATCCTGAACCTCATCTAGACTCTCTCCAATGACAATACATTCATGTTCCTCATCCTGAACCTCATCTAGACTCTCTCCAAAGACAATACATTCATGTTCCTCATCCTGAACCTCATCTAGACTCTCTCCAATGACAACACATTCATGTTCCTCATCCTGAACCTCATCTATTCTCTCTCCAATGACATTACATTCATATTCCTCATCCTGAACCTCATCTAGACTCTCTCCAATGACAATACTTTTGTTCCTCATCCTGAACCTCATCTAGACTCTCTCCAATGACAATACATCCATGTTCCTCATCCTGAACCTCATCTAGACTCTCTCCAATGACAATACATTCATGTTCCTCATCCTGAACCTCATCTAGACTCTCTCCAATGACAATACATTCATGTTCCTCATCCTGAACCTCATCTAGACTCTCTCCAATGACAACACATTCATGCTCCTCATCCTGAACCTCATCTAGACTCTCTCCAATGACAATACATTCATGTTCCTCATCCTGAACCTCATCTATACTCTCTCCAATGACAGTACATTCATGTTCCTCAGCCTGAACCTCATCTAGACTCTCTCCAAAGAGAATACATTCATGTTCCTCAGCCTGAACCTCAGCTAGACTCTCTCCACTGACAATACATTAATGTTCCTCATCCTGAACCTCATCTAGACTCTCTCCAATGACAATACATCCATGTTCCTCATCCTGAACCTCATCTATTCTCTCTCCAATGACAATACATTCATGTTCCTCATCCTGAACATCATCAAGACTCTCTCCAATGACAATACATTCATGTTCCTCATCCTGAACCTCATCTAGACTCTCTCCAATGACAATACATTCATGTTCCTCATCCTGAACCTCATCTGGACACTCTCCAATGACAATTCATTCATGTTCCTCATCCTGAACCTCATCTAGACTCTCTCCAATGACAATACATTGATGTTCCTCATCCGGAACCTCATCTAGACTCTCTCCAATGACAATACATTCATGTGCCTCATCCTGAACCTCATCTAGACTCACTCCAATGACAATACATTCATGTTCCTCATCCTGCACCTCATCTAGACTCTCTCCAATGACAATACATTCATGTTCCTCATCCTGAACCTCATCTAGACTCTCTCCAATGACAATACATTCATGTTCCTCATCCTGAACCTCATCTAGACTCTCTCCAATGACAATACATTCATGTTCCTCATCCTGAAACTCATCTAGACTCTCTCCAATGAAAATACATTCATGTTCCTCATCCTGAACCTTATCTAGACTCTCTCCAATGACAATACATTCATGTTCCTCATCCTGAACCTCATCTAGACTCTCTCCAATGATAATACATTCATGTTCCTCATCCTGAACCTCATCTTGACTCTCTACAATGACAATACATCCGTGTTCCTCATCCTGAACCTCATCTATTCTCTCTCCAATGACAATACATTCATGTTCCTCATCCTGAATCTCATCTAGACTCTCGCCAATGACAATGCATTCATGTTCCTCATCCTGAACCTTATCTAGACTCTCTCCAATGACAATACATTCATGTTACTCATCATGAAACTCATCTAGACTCTCTCCAATGATAATACATTCATGTTCCTCATCCTGAACCTCATCTTGACTCTCTCCAATGACAATACATGCATGTTCCTCATCCTGAACCTCATCTATTCTCTCTCCAATGACAATACATTAATGTTCCTCATCCTGATCCTCATCTAGACTCTCGCCAATGACAATGCATTCATGTTCCTCATCCTGAAACTAATCTAGACTCTCTCCAATGACAATACATTCATATTCCTCATCCTGAACCTCATCTAGACTCTCTCCAATGACAATACATTCATATTCCTCATCCTGAACCTCATCTAGACTCTCTCCAATGACAATACATTAATGTTCCTCATCCTGATCCTCATCTAGACTCTCGCCAATGACAATGCATTCATGTTCCTCATCCTGAAACTCATCTAGACTCTCTCCAATGACAATACATTCATATTCCTCATCCTGAACCTCATCTAGACTCTCTCCAATGACAATACATTCATATTCCTCATCCTGAACCTCATCTAGACTCTCTCCAATGACAATCCATTCATGCTCCTCATCCTTAAACTTATCTGGACTCTCTCCAATGACAATACAGTCATGTTCCTCATCCTGAACCTTATCTAAACTCTCTCCAATGACAATACACTCATGTTCCTCATCCTGAACCTCATCTAGACTCTCTCCAATAACAATACATCCATGTTCCTCATCCTGAACCTCATCTCGACTCTCTCCAATGACAACACATTCATGTTCCTCATCCTGAACCTCTTCTAGACTCTCTCCAATGACACTACATTCATGTTCCTCATCCTGAACCTCATCTAGTCTCTCGCCAATGACAATACATTCATGTTGCTCAGCCTGAACCTCATCTAGACTCTCTCCAATGACAATACATTCATGTTCCTCAGCCTGAACCTCATCTAGACTCTCCCCACTGACAATACATTAATGTTCCTCATCCTGAACCTCATCTAGACTCTCTAATGACAATATATTCATATTCCTCAACCTGAACCTCATCTAGACTCTCTCCAATGACAATACATTCATGTTCCTCATCCTGAACCTCATCTAGACTCTCTCCAATGACAATACATTCATGTTCCTCATCCTGAACCTCATCTAGACACTCTCTCCAATGACAATACATTTATGTTCCTCATCCTGAACCTCATCTAGACTCTCTCCAATGACAATACATTCATGTTCCTCATCCTGAACCTCATCTAGACTCTCTCCAATGACAATACATTCATGTTCCTCATCCTGAACCTCATCTAGACTCTCTCCAATGACAATACATTCATGTTCCTCATCCTGAACCTCATCTAGACACTCTCTCCAATGACAATACATTCATGTTCCTCATCCTGAACCTCATCTAGACTCTCTCCAATGACAATACATTCATGTTCCTCATCCTGAACCTCATCTAGAGTCTCTCTAATGACAATACATTCATGTTCCTCATCCTGAACCTCATCTAGACTCTCTCCAATGATAATACATTCATGTTCCTCATCCTGAAACTCATCTTGACTCTCTCCAATGACAATACATCCATGTTCCTCATCCTGAACCTCATCTATTCTCTCTCCAATGACAATACATTCATGTTCCTCATCCTGAACCTCATCTAGACTCTCGCCAATGACAATGCATTCATGTTCCTCATCCTGAAACTCATCTAGACTCTCTCCAATGACAATACATTCATGTTCCTCATCCTGAACCTTATCTAGACTCTCTCCAATGACAATACACTCATGTTCCTCATCCTGAACCTCATCTAGACTCTCTCCAATGACAATACATTCATGTTCCTCATCCTGAACCTCATCTAGACTCTCGCCAATGACAATGCATTCATGTTCCTCATCCTTAAACTTATCTGGACTCTCTCCAATGACAATACAGTCATGTTCCTCATCCTGAACCTTATCTAGACTCTCTCCAATGACAATACACTCATGTTCCTCATCCTGAACCTCATCTAGACTCTCTCCAATAACAATACATCCATGTTCCTCATCCTGAACCTCATCTCGACTCTCTCCAATGACAACACATTCATGTTCCTCATCCTGATCCTCTTCTAGACTCTCTCCAATGACACTACACTCATGTTCCTCATCCTGAACCTCATCTAGTCTCTCGCCAATGACAATACATTCATGTTGCTCAGCCTGAACCTCATCTAGACTCTCTCCAATGACAATACATTCATGTTCCTCAGCCTGAACCTCATCTAGACTCTCCCCACTGACAATACATTACTGTTCCTCATCCTGAACCTCATCTAGACTCTCTAATGACAATATATTCATATTCCTCATCCTGAACCTCATCTAGACTCTCTCCAATGACAATACATTCATGTTCCTCATCCTGAACCTCATCTAGACTCTCTCCAATGACAATACATTCATGTTCCTCATCCTGAACCTCATATAGACACTCTCTCCAATGACAATACATTTATGTTCCTCATCCTGAACCTCATCTAGACTCTCTCCAATGACAATACATTCATGTTCCTCATCCTGAACCTCATCTAGACTTTCTCCAATGACAATACATTCATGTTCCTCATCCTGAACCTCATCTAGACTCTCTCCAATGACAATACATTCATGTTCCTCATCCTGAACCTCATCTAGACTTTCTCCAATGACAATACATTCATGTTCCTCATCCTGAACCTCATCTAGACTCTCTCCAATGACAATACATTCATGTTCCTCATCCTGAACCTCATTTAGACACTCTCTCCAATGACAATACATTCATGTTCCTCATCCTGAACCTCATCTAGAGTCTCCCTAATGACAATACATTCATGTTCCTCATCCTGAAACTCATCTAGACTCTCTCCAATGATAATAAATTCATGTTCCTCATCCGGAACCTCATCTAGACTCTCTCCAATGACAATACATTCATGTGCCTCATCCTGAACCTCATCTAGACTCACTCCAATGACAATACATTCATGTTCCTCATCCTGAACCTCATCTAGACTCTCTCCAATGACAATACATTCATGTGCCTCATCCTGAACCTCATCTAGACTCACTCCAATGACAATACATTCATGTTCCTCATCCTGCACCTCATCTAGACACTCTCTCCAATGACAATACATTTATGTTCCTCATCCTGAACCTCATCTAGACTCTCTCCAATGACAATACATTCATGTTCCTCATCCTGAACCTCATCTAGACTCTCTCCAATGACAATACATTCATGTTCCTCATCCTGAACCTCATCTAGACTCTCTCCAATGACAATACATTCATGTTCCTCATCCTGAACCTCATCTAGACACTCTCTCCAATGACAATACATTCATGTTCCTCATCCTGAACCTCATCTAGACTCTCTCCAATGACAATACATTCATGTTCCTCATCCTGAACCTCATCTAGAGTCTCTCTAATGACAATACATTCATGTTCCTCATCCTGAACCTCATCTAGACTCTCTCCAATGATAATACATTCATGTTCCTCATCCTGAAACTCATCTTGACTCTCTCCAATGACAATACAGCCATGTTCCTCATCCTGAACCTCATCTATTCTCTCTCCAATGACAATACATTCATGTTCCTCATCCTGAACCTCATCTAGACTCTCGCCAATGACAATGCATTCATGTTCCTCATCCTGAAACTCATCTAGACTCTCTCCAATGACAATACATTCATGTTCCTCATCCTGAACCTTATCTAGACTCTCTCCAATGACAATACACTCATGTTCCTCATCCTGAACCTCATCTAGACTCTCTCCAATGACAATACATTCATGTTCCTCATCCTGAACCTCATCTAGACTCTCGCCAATGACAATGCATTCATGTTCCTCATCCTTAAACTTATCTGGACTCTCTCCAATGACAATACAGTCATGTTCCTCATCCTGAACCTTATCTAGACTCTCTCCAATGACAATACACTCATGTTCCTCATCCTGAACCTCATCTAGACTCTCTCCAATAACAATACATCCATGTTCCTCATCCTGAACCTCATCTCGACTCTCTCCAATGACAACACATTCATGTTCCTCATCCTGATCCTCTTCTAGACTCTCTCCAATGACACTACACTCATGTTCCTCATCCTGAACCTCATCTAGTCTCTCGCCAATGACAATACATTCATGTTGCTCAGCCTGAACCTCATCTAGACTCTCTCCAATGACAATACATTCATGTTCCTCAGCCTGAACCTCATCTAGACTCTCCCCACTGACAATACATTAATGTTCCTCATCCTGAACCTCATCTAGACTCTCTAATGACAATATATTCATATTCCTCATCCTGAACCTCATCTAGACTCTCTCCAATGACAATACATTCATGTTCCTCATCCTGAACCTCATCTAGACTCTCTCCAATGACAATACATTCATGTTCCTCATCCTGAACCTCATATAGACACTCTCTCCAATGACAATACATTTATGTTCCTCATCCTGAACCTCATCTAGACTCTCTCCAATGACAATACATTCATGTTCCTCATCCTGAACCTCATCTAGACATTCTCCAATGACAATACATTCATGTTCCTCATCCTGAACCTCATCTAGACTCTCTCCAATGACAATACATTCATGTTCCTCATCCTGAACCTCATTTAGACACTCTCTCCAATGACAATACATTCATGTTCCTCATCCTGAACCTCATCTAGACTCTCTCCAATGACAATACATTCATGTTCCTCATCCTGAACCTCATCTAGAGTCTCCCTAATGACAATACATTCATGTTCCTCATCCTGAAACTCATCTAGACTCTCTCCAATGATAATAAATTCATGTTCCTCATCCTGAAACTCATCTTGACTCTCTCCAATGACAATACATCCATGTTCCTCATCCTGAACCTCATCTATTCTCTCTCCAATGACAATACATTCATGTTCCTCATCCTGAACTTCATCTAGACTCTCGCCAATGACAATGCATTCATGTTCCTCATCCTGAAACTCATCTAGACTCTCTCCAATGACAATACATTCGTTCCTCATCCTGAACCTTATCTAGACTCTCTCCAATGACAATACACTCATGTTCCTCATCCTGAACCTCATCTAGACTCTCTCCAATGACAATACATTCATGTTCCTCATCCTGAACCTCATCTAGACTCTCGCCAATGACAATGCATTCATGTTCCTCATCCAGAAACTCATCTAGACTCTCTCCAATGACAATACACTCATGTTCCTCATCCTGAACCTCATCTAGTCTCTCGCCAATGACAATACATTCATGTTCCTCATCCGGAACCTCATCTAGACTCTCTCCAATGACAATACATTCATGTGCCTCATCCTGAACCTCATCTAGACTCACTCCAATGACAATACATTCATGTTCCTCATCCTGAACCTCATCTAGACTCTCTCCAATGACAATACATTCATGTGCCTCATCCTGAACCTCATCTAGACTCACTCCAATGACAATACATTCATGTTCCTCATCCTGCACCTCATCTAGACACTCTCTCCAATGACAATACATTTATGTTCCTCATCCTGAACCTCATCTAGACTCTCTCCAATGACAATACATTCATGTTCCTCATCCTGAACCTCATCTAGACTCTCTCCAATGACAATACATTCATGTTCCTCATCCTGAACCTCATCTAGACTCTCTCCAATGACAATACATTCATGTTCCTCATCCTGAACCTCATCTAGACACTCTCTCCAATGACAATACATTCATGTTCCTCATCCTGAACCTCATCTAGACTCTCTCCAATGACAATACATTCATGTTCCTCATCCTGAACCTCATCTAGAGTCTCTCTAATGACAATACATTCATGTTCCTCATCCTGAACCTCATCTAGACTCTCTCCAATGATAATACATTCATGTTCCTCATCCTGAAACTCATCTTGACTCTCTCCAATGACAATACAGCCATGTTCCTCATCCTGAACCTCATCTATTCTCTCTCCAATGACAATACATTCATGTTCCTCATCCTGAACCTCATCTAGACTCTCGCCAATGACAATGCATTCATGTTCCTCATCCTGAAACTCATCTAGACTCTCTCCAATGACAATACATTCATGTTCCTCATCCTGAACCTTATCTAGACTCTCTCCAATGACAATACACTCATGTTCCTCATCCTGAACCTCATCTAGACTCTCTCCAATGACAATACATTCATGTTCCTCATCCTGAACCTCATCTAGACTCTCGCCAATGACAATGCATTCATGTTCCTCATCCTTAAACTTATCTGGACTCTCTCCAATGACAATACAGTCATGTTCCTCATCCTGAACCTTATCTAGACTCTCTCCAATGACAATACACTCATGTTCCTCATCCTGAACCTCATCTAGACTCTCTCCAATAACAATACATCCATGTTCCTCATCCTGAACCTCATCTCGACTCTCTCCAATGACAACACATTCATGTTCCTCATCCTGATCCTCTTCTAGACTCTCTCCAATGACACTACACTCATGTTCCTCATCCTGAACCTCATCTAGTCTCTCGCCAATGACAATACATTCATGTTGCTCAGCCTGAACCTCATCTAGACTCTCTCCAATGACAATACATTCATGTTCCTCAGCCTGAACCTCATCTAGACTCTCCCCACTGACAATACATTAATGTTCCTCATCCTGAACCTCATCTAGACTCTCTAATGACAATATATTCATATTCCTCATCCTGAACCTCATCTAGACTCTCTCCAATGACAATACATTCATGTTCCTCATCCTGAACCTCATCTAGACTCTCTCCAATGACAATACATTCATGTTCCTCATCCTGAACCTCATATAGACACTCTCTCCAATGACAATACATTTATGTTCCTCATCCTGAACCTCATCTAGACTCTCTCCAATGACAATACATTCATGTTCCTCATCCTGAACCTCATCTAGACATTCTCCAATGACAATACATTCATGTTCCTCATCCTGAACCTCATCTAGACTCTCTCCAATGACAATACATTCATGTTCCTCATCCTGAACCTCATTTAGACACTCTCTCCAATGACAATACATTCATGTTCCTCATCCTGAACCTCATCTAGACTCTCTCCAATGACAATACATTCATGTTCCTCATCCTGAACCTCATCTAGAGTCTCCCTAATGACAATACATTCATGTTCCTCATCCTGAAACTCATCTAGACTCTCTCCAATGATAATAAATTCATGTTCCTCATCCTGAAACTCATCTTGACTCTCTCCAATGACAATACATCCATGTTCCTCATCCTGAACCTCATCTATTCTCTCTCCAATGACAATACATTCATGTTCCTCATCCTGAACTTCATCTAGACTCTCGCCAATGACAATGCATTCATGTTCCTCATCCTGAAACTCATCTAGACTCTCTCCAATGACAATACATTCGTTCCTCATCCTGAACCTTATCTAGACTCTCTCCAATGACAATACACTCATGTTCCTCATCCTGAACCTCATCTAGACTCTCTCCAATGACAATACATTCATGTTCCTCATCCTGAACCTCATCTAGACTCTCGCCAATGACAATGCATTCATGTTCCTCATCCAGAAACTCATCTAGACTCTCTCCAATGACAATACACTCATGTTCCTCATCCTGAACCTTATCTAGACTCTCTCCAATGACAATACACTCATGTTCCTCATCCTGAACCTCATCTAGACTCTGTCCAATGACAATGCATTCATGTCCCAAATCCTGAACTTCATCTAGACTCTCTCCAATGACAATACATTCATGTTTCTCATCCTGAACCTCATCTATACTCTCTCCAATGACAATCCATTCATGTTCCTCATCCTGAACCTTATCTAGACTCTCTCCAATGACAATACATTCATGTTCCTCATCCTGAACCTTATCTAGACTCTCTCCAATGACAATACATTCATGTTCCTCATCCTAAACCTAATTGAGACTCTCTCCAATGACAATACATTCATGTTCCTCATCCTGAACCTCATCTATTCTCTCTACAGTGATATTACTTTCATGTTCCTCATCCTGAACCTCATCTAGACCCTCTCCAATGACAATACATTCATGTTCCTCATCCTGAACCTCATCTAGACTCTCTCCAATGACAATACATTCATGTTCCTCATCCTGAACCTCATCTAGACACTCTCTCCAATGACTATACATTCATGTTCCTCATCCTGAACCCCATCTAGACTCTCTCCAATGACAATACATTCATGTTCCTCATCCTGAACCTCATCTAGACTCTCTCTAAATACAATACATTCATGTTCCTCATCCTGAACCTCATCTAGACTCTCTCCAATGACAATACATTCAAGTTCCTCATCCTGAACCTCATCTAGACTCTCTCCAATGACAATACATTCATGTTCCTCATCATGAACCTCATCTAGACTCTCTCCAATAACAATACATCCATGTTCCTCATCCTGAACCTCATCTAGACTCTCTCCAATGACAACACATTCATGTTCCTCATCCTGAACCTCATCTAGTCTCTCGCCAATGACAATACATTCAAGTTGCTCAGCCTGAACCTCATCTAGACTCTCTCCAATGACAAAACATTGATATTCCTCATCCTGAACCTCATCTAGACTCTCTCCAATGACAATACATTCATGTTCCTCATCCTGAACCTCATCTAGACTCTCTCCAATGACAATACATTCATGTTCCTCATCCTGAACCTCATCTAGACTCTCTCCAAAGACAATACATTCATATTCCTCATCCTGAACCTCATCTAGACTCTCTCCAATGACAATACGTTCATATTCCTCATCCTGAACCTCATCTAGACTTTCTTCAATGACAATACATTCATGTTCCTCATCCTGAACCTCATCTAGACTCTCTCCAATGACAATACATTCATGTTCGTCATCCTGAACTGATCTAGACTCTCTCCAATGACAATACATTCATGTTCCTCATCCTGAACCTCATCTAGACTCTCTCCACTGACATTACATTCATGTTCCTCATCCTGAACCTCATCTAGACTCTCTCCAATGACAATACATTCATGTTCCTCATCCTGAACCTCATCTAGACTCTCTCCAATGACAATACGTTCATATTCCTCATCCTGAACCTCATCTAGACTCTCTTCAATGACAATACATTCATGTTCCTCATCCTGAACCTCATCTAGACTCTCTCCAATGACAATACATTAATGTTCCTCATCCTGAACCTCATCTAGACTCTCTCCCATGACAATACATTCATGTTCCTCATCCTGAACCTCATCTAGACTCTCTCCAATGACAACACATTCATGCTCCTCATCCTGAACCTCATCTAGACTCTCTCCAATGACAATACATTCATGTTCCTCATCCTGAACCTCATCTATACTCTCTCCAATGACACTACATTCATGTTCCTCATCCTGAAACTCATCTAGACTCTCTCCAATGACAATACATTCATGTTCCTCAGCCTGAACCTCATCTAGACTCTCTCCAATGACAATACATTCATGTTCCTCAGCCTGAACCTCAGCTAGACTCTCTCCACTGACAATACATTAATGTTCCTCATCCTGAACCTCATCTAGAATCTCTCCAACGACAATACATTCATGTTCCACATCCTGAACCTCATCTAGACTCTCTCCAATGACAATACACTCATGTTCCTCATCCTGAACCTCATCTAGACTCTCTCCAAAGACAATACATTCATGTTCGTCATCCTGAACTGATCTATACTCTCTCCAATGACAATACATTCATGTTCCTCATCCTGAACATCTAGACTCTCTCCACTGACATTACATTCATGTTCCTCATCCTGAACCTTATCTAGACTCTCTCCAATGACAATACACTCATGTCCCTCATCCTGAACCTCATCTAGACTCTCTCCAATGACAATACATTCATGTTCCTCATCCTGAACCTCATCTAGACTCTCTCCAATCAGAATACATCCAGGTTCCTCATCCTGAACCTCATCTAGACTCTCTCCAATGACAACACATTCATGTTCCTCATCCTGAACCTTATCTAGACTCTCTCCAATGATAAATCCATTCATGTTCCTCATCCTGAACCTTATCTAGACTCTCTCGAATGACAGTACATTCATGTTCCTCATCCTGAACCTTATCTAGACTCTCTCCAATGACAATACACTCATGTCCCTCATCCTGAAACTCATCTAGACTCTCTCCAATGACAATACATTCATGTTCCTCATCCTGAACCTCATCTAGACTCTCTCCAATGAGAATACATCCATGTTCCTCATACTGAACCTCATCTAGACTCTCTCCAATGACAACACATTCATGTTCCTCATCCTGAACCTCATCTAGACTCTCTCCAATGACAATATATTCATGTTCCTCATCCTGAACCGCATCTAGACTCTCTCCAATGACAATACATTCATGTTCCTCATCCTGAACCTCATCAAGACTCTCTCCAATGACAATACATTCATGTTCCTCATCCTGAAACTCATCTAGACCCTCTCCAATGACAATACATTCATGTTTCTCATCCTGAACCTCATCTAGACTCTCTCCAATGACAATACATTCATGTTCCTCATCCTGAATCTCATCTAGACTCTCTCCAATGATAATACATAAATGTTCCTCATCCTGAACCTCATCTTGACTCTGTCCAATGACAATACATCCATGTTCCTCATCCTGAACCGCATCTATTCTCTCTCCAATGACAATACATTCATGTTCCTCATCCTGAATCTCATCTAGACTCTCGCCAATGACAATGCATTCACGTTCCTCATCCTGAACCTTATGTAGACTCTCTCCAATGACAATACATTCATGTTCCTCATCATGAAACTCATCTAGACTCTCTCCAATGACAATACATTCATGTTCCGCATCCTGAACCTCATCTAGACTCTCGCCAATGACAATGCATTCATGTTCCTCATCCTGAAACTCATCTAGACTCTCTCCAATGACAATACATTCATATTCCTCATCCTGCACCTCATCTGGACTCTGTCCAATGACAATGCATTCATGTCCCAAATCCTGAACTTCATCTAGACTCTCTCCAATGACAATCCATTCATGTTCCTCATCCTGAACCTTATCTAGACACTCTCCAATGACAATACATTCATGTTCCTCATCCTGAACCTTATCTAGACTTTCTCCAATGACAATACACTCATGTTCCTCATCCTGAACCTCATCTAGACTCTCTCCAATGACAATACATTCATGTTCCTCATCATAAACCTAATCTAGTCTCTCACCAATGACAATACATTCATGCTCCTCATCCTGAACCTCATCTAGACTCTCTCCAATGATAATACATTCATGTTCCTCATCCTGAAACTCATCTTGACTCTCTTCAATGACAATACATCCATGTTCCTCATCCTGAACCTCATCTAGACTCTCTCCAATGACAATACATTCATGTTCCTCATCCTAAACCTAATCTAGACTCTCTCCAATGACAATACATTCATGTTCCTCATCCTGAACCTCATCTATTCTCTCTCCAATGACATTACTTTCATGTTCCTCATCCTGAAACTCATCGAGACCCTCTCCAATGACAATACATTCATGTTCCTCATCCTGAACCTCATCTAGACTCTCTCCAATGACAATACATCCATGTTCCTCATCCTGAACCTCATCTAGACTCTCTCCAATGACAACTCATTCATGTTCCTCATCCTGAACCTCATCTAGACTCTCTCCAATGACAATACATTCATGTTCCTCATCCTGAATCTCATCTAGACTCTCGCCAATGACAATGCATTTATGTTCCTCATCCTGAACCTTATCTAGACTCTCTCCAATGACAATACATTCATGTTCCTCATCATGAACCTCATCTAGACTCTCTCCAATGACAATACATTCATGTTCCTCATCCTGAACCTCATCTAGACTCTCGCCAATGACAATGCATTCATGTTCCTCATCCTGAAACTCATCAAGACTCTCTCCAATGACAATACATTCATATTCCTCATCCTGAATTTCATCTAGACTCTCTCCAATGACAATACATTCATATTCCTCATCCTGAACCTCATCTGGACTCTGTCCAATGACAATGCATTCATGTCCCAAATCCTGAACTTCATCTAGACTCTCTCCAATGACAATACATTCATGTTTCTCATCCTGAACCTCATCTAGACTCTCTCCAATGACAATCCATTCATGTTCCTCATCCTGAACCTTATCAAGACTCTCTCCAATGACAATACATTCATGTTCCTCATCCTGAACCTTATCTAGACTCTCTCCAATGACAATACACTCATGTTCCTCATCCTGAACCTCATCTAGACTCTCTCGAATGACAATACATTCATGTTCCTCATCATAAACCTAATCTAGACTCTCTCCAATGACAATACATTCATGTTCCTCATCCTGAACCTCATCTATTCTCACTCCAATGACATTACTTTCATGATCCTCTTCCTGAACCTCATCTAGACTCCCTCCAATGACACTGCATTCATGTTCCTCATCCTGAACCTCATCTTGTCTCTCGCCAATGACAATACATTCATGTTGCTCAGCCTGAGCCTCATCTAGACTCTCTCCAATTACAATACATTCATGTTCCTCAGCCTGAACCTCATCTAGACTCTCTCCACTGACAATACATTAATGTTCCTCATCCTGAACCTCATCTAGACTCTCTCCAATGACAATACATTCATGTTCCTCATCCTGAACCTCATCTAGACTCTCTCCAATGACAATACGTTCATATTCCTCATCCTGAACCTCATCTAGACTCTCTTCAATGACAATACATTCATGTTCCTCATCCTGAACCTCATCTAGACTCTCTCCAATGACAATACATTAATGTTCCTCATCCTGAACCTTATCTAGACTCGCTCCAATGACAATACACTCATGTTCCTCATCCTGAACCTCATCTAGACTCTCTCCAATGACAATACATTCATGTTACTCATCATAAACCTAATCTAGACTCTCTCCAATGACAATACATTCATGTTCCTCATCCTGAAACTCATCTATTCTCTCTCCAATGACATTACTTTCATGTTCCTCATCCTGGACCTCATCTAGACTCCCTCCAATGACACTACATTCATGTTCCTCATCCTGAACCTCATCTTGTCTCTCGCCAATGACAATAAATTCATGTTGCTCAGCCTGAACCTCATCTAGACTCTCTCCAATGACAATACATTCATGTTCCTCAGCCTGAACCTCATCTTGACTCTCTCCACTGACAATACACTCATGTTCCTCATCCTGAACCTCATCTAGACTCTCTCCAATGACAATACATTCATGTTCCTCATCATAAACCTAATCTAGACTCTCTCCAATGACAATACATTCATGTTCCTCATCCTGAACCTCATCTATTCTCACTCCAATGACGTTACTTTCATGTTCCTCATCCTGAACCTCATCTAGACTCCCTCCAATGACACTACATTCATGTTCCTCATCCTGAACCTCATCTTGTCTCTCGCCAATGACAATACATTCATGTTGCTCAGCCTGAACCTCATCTAGACTCTCTCCAATGACAATACATTCATGTTCCTCAGCCTGAACCTCATCTAGACTCTCTCCACTGACAATACATTAATGTTCCTCATCCTGAACCTCATCTAGACTCTATCCAATGACAATACATTCATGTTCCTCATCCTGAAACTCATCTAGACTCTCTCCAATGACAATACGTTCATATTCCTCATCCTGAACCTCATCTAGACTCTCTCCAATGACAATACATTAATGTTCCTCATCCTGAACCTTATCTAGACTCTCTCCAATGACAATACACTCATGTTCCTCATCCTGAACCTCATCTAGACTCTCTCCAATGACAATACATTCATGTTCCTCATCCTGAACCTCATCTAGTCTCTCTCTAATGACAATACATTCATGTTCCTCATCCTGAACCTCATCTAGACTCTCTCCAATGACAATACATTCATGTTCCTCATCCTGAACCTCATCTAGACACTCTCCAATGACAATACATTCATGTTCCTCATCCTGAACCTCATCTAGACTCTCTCCAATGACAATACATTCATGTTCCTCATCCTGAACCTCATCTATTCTCTCTCCAATGACATTACTTTCATGTTCCTCATCCTGAACCTCATCTAGACTCTCTCCAATGACACTACATTCATGTTCCTCATCCTGATCCCCATCTAGTCTCTCGCCAATGACAATACATTCATGTTGCTCAGCCTGAACCTCATTTAGACTCTCTCCAATGACAATACATTCATGTTCCTCAGCCTGAACCTCATCTAGACTCTCTCCACTGACAATACATTAATGTTCCTCATCCTGAACCTCATCTAGACTCTCTAATGACAATATATTCATATTCCCATCCTGAACCTCATCTAGACTCTCTCCAATGACAATACATTCATGTTCCTCATCTTGAACCTCATCTAGACACTCTCCAATGACAATACATTCATGTTCCTCATCCTGAACCTCATCTAGACTCTCTCCAATGACAATACATTCATGTTCCTCATCCTGAACCTCATCTATTCTCTCTCCAAAGACATTACTTTCCTGTTCCTCATCCTGAACCTCATCTAGTCTCTCGCCAATGACAATACATTCATTTTGCTCAGCCTGAACCTCATCTAGATTCTCTCCCATGACAATACATTCATGTTCCTCAGCCTGAACCTCATCTACACTCTCTCCACTGACAATACATTAATGTTCCTCATCCTGAACCTCATCTAGACTCTCTAATGACAATATATTAATATTCCCATCCTGAACCTCATCTAGACTCTCTCCAATGTCAATACATTCATGTTCCTCATCCTGAACCTCATCTAGACTCTCTCCAATGACAATACATTAATGTTCCTCATCCTGAACCTTATCTAGACTCTCTCCAATGACAATACACTCATGTTCCTCATCCTGAACCTCATCTAGACTCTCTCCAATGACAATACATTCATGTTCCTCATCCTGAACCTCATCTAGTCTCTCTCTAATGACAATACATTCATGTTCCTCATCCTGAACCTCATCTAGACTCTCTCCAATGACAATACATTCATGTTCCTCATCCTGAACCTCATCTAGACACTCTCCAATGACAATACATTCATGTTCCTCATCCTGAACCTCATCTAGACTCTCTCCAATGACAATACATTCATGTTCCTCATCCTGAACCTCATCTATTCTCTCTCCAATGACATTACTTTCATATTCCTCATCCTGAATTTCATCTAGACTCTCTCCAATGACAATACATTCATATTCCTCATCCTGAACCTCATCTGGACTCTGTCCAATGACAATGCATTCATGTCCCAAATCCTGAACTTCATCTAGACTCTCTCCAATGACAATACATTCATGTTTCTCATCCTGAACCTCATCTAGACTCTCTCCAATGACAATCCATTCATGTTCCTCATCCTGAACCTTATCAAGACTCTCTCCAATGACAATACATTCATGTTCCTCATCCTGAACCTTATCTAGACTCTCTCCAATGACAATACACTCATGTTCCTCATCCTGAACCTCATCTAGACTCTCTCGAATGACAATACATTCATGTTCCTCATCATAAACCTAATCTAGACTCTCTCCAATGACAATACATTCATGTTCCTCATCCTGAACCTCATCTATTCTCACTCCAATGACATTACTTTCATGATCCTCTTCCTGAACCTCATCTAGACTCCCTCCAATGACACTGCATTCATGTTCCTCATCCTGAACCTCATCTTGTCTCTCGCCAATGACAATACATTCATGTTGCTCAGCCTGAGCCTCATCTAGACTCTCTCCAATTACAATACATTCATGTTCCTCAGCCTGAACCTCATCTAGACTCTCTCCACTGACAATACATTAATGTTCCTCATCCTGAACCTCATCTAGACTCTCTCCAATGACAATACATTCATGTTCCTCATCCTGAACCTCATCTAGACTCTCTCCAATGACAATACGTTCATATTCCTCATCCTGAACCTCATCTAGACTCTCTTCAATGACAATACATTCATGTTCCTCATCCTGAACCTCATCTAGACTCTCTCCAATGACAATACATTAATGTTCCTCATCCTGAACCTTATCTAGACTCGCTCCAATGACAATACACTCATGTTCCTCATCCTGAACCTCATCTAGACTCTCTCCAATGACAATACATTCATGTTACTCATCATAAACCTAATCTAGACTCTCTCCAATGACAATACATTCATGTTCCTCATCCTGAAACTCATCTATTCTCTCTCCAATGACATTACTTTCATGTTCCTCATCCTGGACCTCATCTAGACTCCCTCCAATGACACTACATTCATGTTCCTCATCCTGAACCTCATCTTGTCTCTCGCCAATGACAATAAATTCATGTTGCTCAGCCTGAACCTCATCTAGACTCTCTCCAATGACAATACATTCATGTTCCTCAGCCTGAACCTCATCTTGACTCTCTCCACTGACAATACACTCATGTTCCTCATCCTGAACCTCATCTAGACTCTCTCCAATGACAATACATTCATGTTCCTCATCATAAACCTAATCTAGACTCTCTCCAATGACAATACATTCATGTTCCTCATCCTGAACCTCATCTATTCTCACTCCAATGACGTTACTTTCATGTTCCTCATCCTGAACCTCATCTAGACTCCCTCCAATGACACTACATTCATGTTCCTCATCCTGAACCTCATCTTGTCTCTCGCCAATGACAATACATTCATGTTGCTCAGCCTGAACCTCATCTAGACTCTCTCCAATGACAATACATTCATGTTCCTCAGCCTGAACCTCATCTAGACTCTCTCCACTGACAATACATTAATGTTCCTCATCCTGAACCTCATCTAGACTCTATCCAATGACAATACATTCATGTTCCTCATCCTGAAACTCATCTAGACTCTCTCCAATGACAATACGTTCATATTCCTCATCCTGAACCTCATCTAGACTCTCTCCAATGACAATACATTAATGTTCCTCATCCTGAACCTTATCTAGACTCTCTCCAATGACAATACACTCATGTTCCTCATCCTGAACCTCATCTAGACTCTCTCCAATGACAATACATTCATGTTCCTCATCCTGAACCTCATCTAGTCTCTCTCTAATGACAATACATTCATGTTCCTCATCCTGAACCTCATCTAGACTCTCTCCAATGACAATACATTCATGTTCCTCATCCTGAACCTCATCTAGACACTCTCCAATGACAATACATTCATGTTCCTCATCCTGAACCTCATCTAGACTCTCTCCAATGACAATACATTCATGTTCCTCATCCTGAACCTCATCTATTCTCTCTCCAATGACATTACTTTCATGTTCCTCATCCTGAACCTCATCTAGACTCTCTCCAATGACACTACATTCATGTTCCTCATCCTGATCCCCATCTAGTCTCTCGCCAATGACAATACATTCATGTTGCTCAGCCTGAACCTCATTTAGACTCTCTCCAATGACAATACATTCATGTTCCTCAGCCTGAACCTCATCTAGACTCTCTCCACTGACAATACATTAATGTTCCTCATCCTGAACCTCATCTAGACTCTCTAATGACAATATATTCATATTCCCATCCTGAACCTCATCTAGACTCTCTCCAATGACAATACGTTCATGTTCCTCATCTTGAACCTCATCTAGACACTCTCCAATGACAATACATTCATGTTCCTCATCCTGAACCTCATCTAGACTCTCTCCAATGACAATACATTCATGTTCCTCATCCTGAACCTCATCTATTCTCTCTCCAAAGACATTACTTTCCTGTTCCTCATCCTGAACCTCATCTAGTCTCTCGCCAATGACAATACATTCATTTTGCTCAGCCTGAACCTCATCTAGATTCTCTCCCATGACAATACATTCATGTTCCTCAGCCTGAACCTCATCTACACTCTCTCCACTGACAATACATTAATGTTCCTCATCCTGAACCTCATCTAGACTCTCTAATGACAATATATTAATATTCCCATCCTGAACCTCAACTAGACTCTCTCCAATGTCAATACATTCATGTTCCTCATCCTGAACCTCATCTAGACTCTCTCCAATGACAATACATTAATGTTCCTCATCCTGAACCTTATCTACACTCTCTCCAATGACAATACACTCATGTTCCTCATCCTGAACCTCATCTAGACTCTCTCCAATGACAATACATTCATGTTCCTCATCCTGAACCTCATCTAGTCTCTCTCTAATGACAATACATTCATGTTCCTCATCCTGAACCTCATCTAGACTCTCTCCAATGACAATACATTCATGTTCCTCATCCTGAACCTCATCTAGACACTCTCCAATGACAATACATTCATGTTCCTCATCCTGAACCTCATCTAGACTCTCTCCAATGACAATACAGTCATGTTCCTCATCCTGAACCTCATCTATTCTCTCTCCAATGACATTACTTTCATATTCCTCATCCTGAACCTCATCTAGACTCTCTCCAATGACACTACATTCATGTTCCTCATCCTGATCCCCATCTAGTCTCTCGCCAATGACAATACATTCATGTTGCTCAGCCTGAACCTCATTTAGACTCTCTCCAATGACAATACATTCATGTTCCTCAGCCTGAACCTCATCTAGACTCTCTCCACTGACAATACATTAATGTTCCTCATCCTGAACCTCATCTAGACTCTCTAATGACAATATATTCATATTCCTCATCCTGAACCTCATCTAGACTCTCTCCAATGACAATACATTCATGTTCCTCATCCTGAACCTCATCTAGACTCTCTCCAATGACAATACATTCATGTTCCTCATCCTGAACCTCATCTAGACTCTCTCCAATGACAATACATTCATGTTCCTCATCCTGAACCTCATCTAGACTCTCTCCAATGACAATACATTCATGTTCCTCATCCTGAACCTCATCTAGACACTCTCCAATGACAATACATTCATGTTCCTCATCCTGAACCTCATCTATTCTCTCTCCAAAGACATTACTTTCCTGTTCCTCATCCTGAACCTCATCTAGTCTCTCGCCAATGACAATACATTCATTTTGCTCAGCCTGAACCTCATCTAGACTCTGTCCAATGACAATACATTCATGTTCCTCATCCTGAACCTCATCTGACTCTCTCCAATGACAATACATTCATGTTCCTCATCCTGAACCTCATCTAGACACTCTCCAATGACAATACATTCATGTTCCTCATCCTGAACCTCATCTAGACTCTCTCCAATGACAATACATTCATGTTCCTCATCCTGAACCTCATCTATTCTCTCTCCAATGACATTACTTTCATGTTCCTCATCCTGAACCTCATCTAGACTCTCTCCAATGACACTACATTCATGTTCCTCATCCTGATCCCCATCTAGTCTCTCGCCAATGACAATACATTCATGTTGCTCAGCCTGAACCTCATTTAGACTCTCTCCAATGACAATACATTCATGTTCCTCAGCCTGAACCTCATCTAGACTCTCTCCACTGACAATATATTAATGTTCCTCATCCTGAACCTCATCTAGACTCTCTAATGACAATATATTCATATTCCCATCCTGAACCTCATCTAGACTCTCTCCAATGACAATACATTCATGTTCCTCATCTTGAACCTCATCTAGACACTCTCCAATGACAATACATTCATGTTCCTCATCCTGAACCTTATCTAGACTCTCTCCAATGACAATACACTCATGTTCCTCATCCTGAACCTCATCTAGACTCTCTCCAATGACAATACATTCATGTTCCTCATCCTGAACCTCATCTAGTCTCTCTCTAATGACAATACATTCATGTTCCTCATCCTGAACCTCATCTAGACTCTCTCCAATGACAATACATTCATGTTCCTCATCCTGAACCTCATCTAGACACTCTCCAATGACAATACATTCATGTTCCTCATCCGGAACCTCATCTAGACGCTCTCCAATGACAATACATTCATGTTCCTCATCCTGAACCTCATCTATTCTCTCTCCAATGTCATTACTTTCATATTCCTCATCCTGAACCTCATCTAGACTCTCTCCAATGACACTACATTCATGTTCCTCATCCTGATCCCCATCTAGTCTCTCGCCAATGACAATACATTCATGTTGCTCAGCCTGAACCTCATTTAGACTCTCTCCAATGACAATACATTCATGTTCCTCAGCCTGAACCTCATCTAGACTCTCTCCACTGACAATACATTAATGTTCCTCATCCTGAACCTCATCTAGACTCTCTAATGACAATATATTCATATTCCCATCCTGAACCTCATCTAGACTCTCTCCAATGACAATACATTCATGTTCCTCATCCTGAACCTCATCTAGACTCTCTCCAATGACAATACATTCATGTTCCTCATCTTGAACCTCATCTAGACACTCTCCAATGACAATACATTCATGTTCCTCATCCTGAACCTCATCTAGACTCTCTCCAATGACAATACATTCATGTTCCTCATCCTGAACCTCATCTATTCTCTCTCCAAAGACATTACTTTCCTGTTCCTCATCCTGAACCTCATCTAGACTCTCTCCAATGACACTACATTCATGTTCCTCATCCTGATCCTCATCTAGTCTCTCGCCAATGACAATACATTCATGTTGCTCAGCCTGAACCTCATCTAGACTCTCTCCAAAGACAATACATTCATGTTCCTCAGCCTGAACCTCATCTAGACTCTCTCCACTGTCAATACATTAATGTTCCTCATCCTGAACCTCATCTAGACTCTCTAATGACAATATATTAACATTCCCATCCTTAACCTCATCTAGACTCTCTCCAATGACAATACATTCATGTTCCTCATCCTGAACCTCATCTAGGCTCTCTCCAATGACAATACATTCATGTTCCTCATCCTGAACCTCATCTAGACTCTCTCCAATGACAATACATTAATGTTCCTCATCCTGAACCTCATCTAGACTCTCTAATGACAATATATTCATATTCCCATCCTGAACCTCATCTAGACTCTCTCCAATGAAAATACATTCATGTTCCTCATCCTGAACCTCATCTATTCTCTCTCCAATGACATTACTTTCATGTTCCTCATCCTGAACCTCATCTAGACTCTCTCCAATGACACTACATTCATGTTCCTCATCCTGAACCTCATCTAGTCTGTCTCCAATGACAATACATTCATGTTCCTCAGCCTGAACCTCATCTAGACTCTCTCCACTGACAATACATTAATGTTCCTCATCCTGCACCTCATCCAGACTCTCTCCAATGACAATACATTCATGTTCCTCATCCTGAACCTCATCTAGACTCTCTCCAATGACAATACGTTCATATACCTCATCCTGAACCTCATCTAGACTCTCTTCAATGACAATACATTCATGTTCCTCATCCTGAACCTCATCTAGACTCTCTCCAATGACAATACATTCATGTTCCTCATCCTGAACCTCATCTAGACTCTCTCCAACGACAATACATTCACGTTCCTCATCCTGAACCGCATCTAGACACTCTCCAATGACAATACATTCATGTTCCTCATCCTGAACCTCATCTAGACTCTCTCCAATGACAATACATTCATGTTCCTCATCCTGAACCTCATCTATTCTCTCTCCAATGACATTACTTTCATGTTCCTCATCCTGAACCTCATCTAGACTCTCTCCAATGACACTACTTTCATGTTCCTCATCCTGATCCTCATCTAGTCTCTCGCCAATGACAATACATTCATGTTGCTCAGCCTGAACCTCATCTAGACTCTCTCCAATGACAATACATTCATGTTCCTCAGCCTGAACCTCATCTAGACTCTCTCCACTGACAATACATTAATGTTCCTCATCCTGAACCTCATCTAGACTCTCTAATGACAATATATTCATATTCCCATCCTGAACCTCATCTAGACTCTCTCCAATGACAATACATTCATGTTCCTCATCCTGAACCTCATCTATTCTCTCTGCATTGACATTACTTTCATGTTCCTCATCCTGAACCTCATCTAGACTCTCTCCAATGACACTAAATTCATGTTCCTCATCCTGATCCTCATCTAGACTCTCTCCAATGACAATACATTCATGTTCCTCAGCCTGAACCTCATCTAGACTCTCTCCACTGACAATACATTCATGTTCCTCAGCCTGAACCTCATCTAGACTCTCTCCACTGACAATACATTAATGTTCCTCATCCTGAACCTCATCTAGACTCTCTAATGACAATATATTCATATTCCCATCCTGAACCTCATCTAGACTCTCTCCAATGACAATACATTCATGTTCCTCATCCTGAACCTCATCTATTCTCTCTGCAATGACATTACTTTCATGTTCCTCATCCTGAACCTCATCTAGACTCTCTCCAATGACACTACATTCATGTTCCTCATCCTGATCCTCATCTAGTCTCTCGCCAATGACAATACATTCATGTTGCTCAGCCTGAACCTCATCTAGACTCTCTCCAATGACAATACATTTATGTTCCTCATCCTGAACCTCATCTAGACTCTCTAATGACAATATATGCATATTCCCATCCTGAACCTCATCTAGACTCTCTCCAATGACAATACATTCATGTTCCTCATCCTGAACCTCATCTAGACTCTCTCCAATGACAATACATTCATGTTCCTCATCCTGAAGCTCATCTAGACACTCTCTCCAATGACAATACATTCATGTTCCTCATCCTGAACCTCATCTAGACTCTCTCCAATGACAATACATTCATGTTCCTCATCCTGAACCTCATCTAGACTCTCTCCAATGACAATACATTCATGTTCCTCATCCTGAACCTCATCTAGACACTCTCTCCAATGACAATACATTCATGTTCCTCATCCTGAACCTCATCTAGACTCTCTCCAATGACAATACATTCATGTTCCTCATCCTGAACCTCATCTAGACTATCTAATGACAATATATTCATATTCCCATCCTGAACCTTATCTAGACTCTCTCCAATGACAATACATTCATGTTCCTCATCCTGAACCTCATCTAGACTCTCTCCAATGACAATACATTCATGTTCCTCATCCTGAACCTCATCTAGACACTCTCCAAAGACAATACATTCATGTTCCTCATCCTGAACCTCATCTAGACTCTCTCCAATGACAATACATTCATGTTCCTCATCCTGAACCTCATCTATTCTCTCTCCAATGACATTACTCTCATGTTCCTCATCCTGAACCTCATCTAGACTCTCTCCAATGACACTACATTCATGTTCCTCATCCTGATCCTTATCTAGTCTCTCGCCAATGACAATACATTCATGTTGCTCAGCCTGAACCTCATCTAGACTCTCTCCAATGACAATACATTCATGTTCCTCTGCCTGAACCTCATCTAGACTCTCTCCAATGACACTACATTCATGTTCCTCATCCTGATCCTCATCTAGTCTCTCGCCAATGACAATACATTCATGTTGCGCAGCCTGAACCTCATCTAGACTCTCTCCAATGACAATACATTCATGTTCATCAGCCTGAACCTCATCTAGACTCTCTCCACTGACAATACATTAATGTTCCTCATCCTGAACCTCATCTAGACTCTCTAATGACAATATATTCATATTCCCATCCTGAACCTCATCTAGACTCTCTCCAATGACAATACATTCATGTTCCTCATCCTGAACCTCATCTAGACTCTCTCCAATGACAATACATTCATGTTCCTCATCCTGAACCTCATCTAGACACTCTCCAATGACAATACATTCATGTTCCTCATCCTGAACCTCATCTAGACTCTCTCCAATGACAATACATTCATGTTCCTCATCCTGAACCTCATCTATTCTCTCTCCAATGATATTACTTTCATGTTCCTCATCCTGAACCTCATCTAGACTCTCTCCAATGACACTACATTCATGTTCCTCATCCTGAACCTCATCTAGACACTCTCTCCAATGACAATACATTCATGTTCCTCATCCTGAACCTCATCTAGATTCTCTCCAATGACAATACATTCATGTTGCTCATCCTGAACCTCATCTAGACTCTCTAATGACAATATATTCATATTCCCATCCTGAACCTCATCTAGACTCTCTCCAATGACAACACATTCATGTTCCTCATCCTGAACCTCATCTAGACTCTCTCCAATGACAATACATTCATGTTCCTCATCCTGAACCTCATCTAGACACTCTCCAATGACAATACATTCATGTTCCTCATCCTGAACCTCATCTAGACTCTCTCCAATGACAATACTTTCATGTTCCTCATCCTGAACCTCATCTATTCTCTCTCCAATGACATTCCTTTCATGTTCCTCATCCTGAACCTCATCTAGACTCTCTCCAATGACACTACATTCATGTTCCTCATCCTGATCCTCATCTAGTCTCTCGCCAATGACAATACATTCATGTTGCTCAGCCTGAACCTCATCTAGACTCTCTCCAATGACAATACATTCATGTTCCTCAGCCTGAACCTCATCTAGACTCTCTCCAATGACACTACATTCATGTTCCTCATCCTGATCCTCATCTAGTCTCTCGCCAATGACAATACATTCATGTTGCTCAGCCAGAACCTCATCTAGACTCTCTCCAATGACAATACATTCATGTTCCTCAGCCTGAACCTCAGCTAGACTCTCTCCACTGACAATACATTAATGTTCCTCATCCTGAACCTCATCTAGACTCTCTAATGACAATATTTTCATATTCCCATCCTGAACCTCATCTAGACTCTCTCCAATGACAATACATTCATGTTCCTCATTCTGAACCTCATCTAGACACTCTCTCCAATGACAATACATTCATGTTCCTCATCCTGAACCTCATCTAGATTCTCTCCAATGACAATACATTCATGTTCCTCAGCCTGAACCTCATCTAGACTCTCTCCACTGACAATACATTAATGTTCCTCATCCTGAACCTCATCTATACTCTCTAATGACAAAATATTCATATTCCCATCCTGATCCTCATCTAGACTCTCTCCAATGACAATACATTCATGTTCCTCATCCTGAACCTCATCTAGACTCTCTCCAATGACAATACAATCATGTTCCCTCATTCTGAACCTCATCTAGACACTCTCCAATGACAATACATTCATGTTCCTCATCCTGAACCTCATCTAGACTCTCTCCAATGACAATACATTCATGTTCCTCATCCTGAACCTCATCTATTCTCTCTCCAATGACATTACCTTCATGTTCCTCAGCCTGAACCTCATCTAGACTCTCTCCACTGACAATACATTAATGTTCCTCATCCTGAACCTCATCTAGACTCTCTACAATGACAATACATTCATGTTCCTCATCCTGAACCTCATCTAGACACTCTCTCCAATGACAATACATTCATGTTCCTCATCCTGAACACATCTAGACTCTCTCCAATGACAATACATTTATGTTCCTCATCCCGAACATCATCTAGACACTCTCTCCAATGACAATACATTAATGTTCCTCATCCTGAACCTCATCTAGACCATCTCCAATGACAATACATTCATGTTCCTCATCCTGAACCTCATCTAGACTCTCTCCAATGACAATACATTCATGTTCCTCATCCTGAACCTCATCTATTCACTCTCCAATGACATTACTTTCATGTTCCTCATCCTGAACCTCATCTAGACTCTCTCCAATGACACTACATTCATGTTCCTCATCCTGATCCTCATCTAGTCTCTCGCCAATGACAATACATTCATGTTGCTCAGCCTGAACCTCATCTAGACTCTCTCCAATGACAATATATTCATGTTCCTCAGCCTGAACCTCATCTAGACTCTCTCCACTGACAATACATTAATGTTCCTCATCCTGAACCTCATCTAGACTCTCTAATGACAATATATTCATATTCCCATCCTGAACCTCATCTAGACTCTCTCCAATGACAATACATTCATGTTCCTCATCCTGAACATCATCTAGACTCTCTCCAATGACAATACATTCATGTTCCTCATCCTGAACCTCATCTAGACTCTCTCCAATGACAATACATTCATGTTCCTCATCCTGAACCTCATCTAATCTCTCTCCAATGACATTTCTTTCATGTTCCTCATCCTGAACCTCATCTAGACTCTCTCCAATGACACTACATTCATGTTCCTCATCCTGATCCTCATCTAGTCTCTCGCCAATGACAATACATTCATGTTGCTCAGCCTGAACCTCATCTAGACTCTCTCCAATGACAATACATTCATGTTCCTCATCCTGAACCTCATCTAGACTCTCTGATGACAATACATTCATGTTGCTCAGCCTGAACCTCATCTAGACTCTCTCCAATGACAATACATTCATGTTCGTCAGCCTGAACCTCATCTAGACTCTCTCCACTGACAATACATTAATGTTCCTCATCCTGAACCTCATCTAGACTCTCTAATGACAATATATTCATATTCCCATCCTGAACCTCATCTAGACTCTCTCCAATGACAATACATTCATGTTCCGCATCCTGAAGCTCATCTATTCTCTCTCCAATGACATTACTTTCATGTTCCTCATCCTGAACCTCATCTAGACTCTGTCCAATGACACTACATTCATGTTCCTCATCCTGATTCTCATCTAGTCTATCGCCAATGACAATACATTCATGTTCCTCAACCTGAACCTCATCTAGACTCTCTCCAATGACAATACATCCATGTTCCTCATCCTGAACCTCATCTATTCTCTCTCCAATGACAATACATTCATGTTCCTCATCCTGAACCTCTTCTAGACTCTCTCAAATGACAATACATTCATGTTCCTCATCCTGAACCTCATCTAGACTCTCTCCAATGACAATACATTCATGTTCCTCATCCTGAACCTCATCTAGACTCTCTCCAATGACAATACATTCATGTTCCTCATCCTGAACCTCATCTAGACTCTCCAATGACAATACATTCATGTTCGTCATCCTGAACTGATCTAGACTCTCTCCAATTACAATACATTCATGTTCCTCATCCTGAACCTCATCTATTCTCTCTCCAATGACAATACATTCATGTTCGTCATCCTGAACCTCATCTGGACACTCTCCAATGACAATACATTCATGTTCCTCATCCTGAGCCTCATCTAGACACTCTCCAATGACAATACATTCTTGTTCCTCATCCTGAACCTCATCTAGACTCTCTCCAATGACAATACATTCATGTTCCTCATCCTGAACCTCATCTATTCTCTCTCCAATGACATTACTTTCATGTTCCTCATCCTGAACCTCATCTAGACTCTCTCCAATGACACTACATTCATGTTCCTCATCCTGAACCTCATCTAGACACTCTCTCCAATGACAATACATTCATGTTCCTCATCCTGAAACTCATCTAGACTCTCTCCAATGACAATACATTCATGTTCCTCATCCTGAACCTCATCTAGACTCTCTCCAATGACAATACATTCATGTTCCATATCCTGAACCTCATCTAGACTCTCTAATGACAATATATTCATATTCCCATCCTGAACCTCATCTAGACTCTCTCCAATGACAATACATTCATGTTCCTCATCCTGAACCTGATCTAGACTCTCTCCAATGACAATACATTCATGTTCCTCATCCTGAACCTCATCTAGACACTCTCTCCAATGACAATACATTCATGTTCCTCATCCCGAACCTCATCTAGACTCTCTCCAATGACAATACATTCATGTTGCTCATCCTGAACCTCATCTAGACTCTCTAATGACAATATATTCATATTCCCATCCTGAACCTCATCTAGACTCTCTCCAATGACAATACATTCATGTTCCTCATCCTGCACCTCATCTAGACTCTCTCCAATGACAATACATTCATGTTCCTCATCCTGAACCTCATCTAGACACTCTCCAATGACATTACTTTCATGTTCCTCATCCAGAACCTCATCTAGACTCTCTCCAATGACAATACATTCATGTTCCTCATCCTGAACCTGATCTATTCTCTCTCCAATGACATTACTTTCATGTTCCTCATCCTGAACCTCATCTAGACTCTCTCCAATGACACTACATTCATGTTCCTCATCCTGATCCTCATCTAGTCTCTCGCCAATGACAATACATTCATGTTGCTCAGCCTGAACCTCATCTAGACTCTCTCCAATGACAATACATTCATGTTCCTCAGCCTGAACCTCATCTAGACTCTCTCCACTGACAATACATTAATGTTCCTCATCCTGAACCTCATCTAGACTCTCTAATGACAATATATTCATATTCCCATCCTGAACCTCATCTAGACTCTCTCCAATGACAATACATTCATGTTCCTCATCCTGAACCTCATCTAGACACTCTCTCCAATGACAATACATTCATGTTCCTCATCCTGAACCTCATCTAGACTCTCTCCAATGACAATACATTCATGTTCCTCAGCCTGAACCTCATCTAGACTCTCTCCACTGACAATACATTAATGTTCCTCATCCTGAACCTCATCTAGACTCTCTAATGACAATATATTCATTTTCCCATCCTGATCCTCATCTAGACTCTCTCCAATGACAATACATTCATGTTCCTCATCCTGAACCTCATCTAGACTCTCTCCAATGACAATACATTCATGTTCCTCATTCTGAACCTCATCTAGACACTCTCCAATGACAATACATTCATGTTCCTCATCCTGAACCTCATCTAGACTCTCTCCAATGACAATACATTCATGTTCCTCATCCTGAACCTCATCTATTCTCTCTCCAATGACATTACCTTCATGTTCCTCATCCTGAACCTCATCTAGACTCTCTCCAATGACACTACATTCATGTTCCTCATCCTGATCCTCATCTAGTCTATCGCCAATGACAATACATTCATGTTGCTCAGCCTGAACCTCATCTAGACTCTCTCCAATGACAATACATTCATGTTCCTCAGCCTGAACCTCATCTAGACTCTCTCCACTGACAATACATTAATGTTCCTCATCCTGAACCTCATCTAGACTCTCTAATGACAATATATTCATATTCCCATCCTGAACCTCATCTAGACTCTCTCCAATGACAATACATTCATGTTCCTCATCCTGAACCTCATCTAGACTCTCTCCAATGACAATACATTCATGTTCCTCATCCTGAACCTCATCTAGACACTCTCCAATGACAATACATTCTTGTTCCTCATCCTGAACCTCATCTAGACTCTCTCCAATGACAATACATTCATGTTCCTCATCCTGAACCTCATCTATTCTCTCTCCAATGACATTACTTTCATGTTCCTCATCCTGAACCTCATCTAGACTCTCTCCAATGACACTACATTCATGTTCCTCATTCTGAACCTCATCTAGACACTCTCTCCAATGACAATACATTCATGTTCCTCATCCTGAAACTCATCTAGACTCTCTCCAATGACAATACATTCATGTTCCTCATCCTGAACCTCATCTAGACTCTCTAATGACAATATATTCATATTCCCATCCTGAACCTCATCTAGACTCTCTCCAATGACAATACATTCATGTTCCTCATCCTGAACCTCATCTAGACTCTCTCCAATGACAATACATTCATGTTCCTCATCCTGAACCTCATCTAGACACTCTCTCCAATGACAATACATTCATGTTCCTCATCCTGAACCTCATCTAGACTCTCTCCAATGACAATACATTCATGTTGCTCATCCTGAACCTCATCTAGACTCTCTAATGACAATATATTCATATTCCCATCCTGAACCTCATCTAGACTCTCTCCAATGACAATACATTCATGTTCCTCATCCTGAACCTCATCTAGACTCTCTCCAATGACAATACATTCATGTTCCTCATCCTGAACCTCATCTAGACACTCTCCAATGACAATACATTCATGTTCCTCATCCTGAACCTCATCTAGACTCTCTCCAATGACAATACATTCATGTTCCTCATCCTGAACCTCATCTATTCTGTCTCCAATGACATTACTTTCATGTTCCTCATCCTGAACCTCATCTAGACTCTCTCCAATGACACTACATTCATGTTCCTCATCCTGATCCTCATCTAGTCTCTCGCCAATGACAATACATTCATGTTGCTCAGCCTGAACCTCATCTAGACTCTCTCCAATGACAATACATTCATGTTCCTCAGCCTGAACCTCATCTAGACTCTCTCCACTGACAATACATTAATGTTCCTCATCCTGAACCTCATCTAGACTCTCTAATGACAATATATTCATATTCCCATCCTGAACCTCATCTAGACTCTCTCCAATGACAATACATTCATGTTCCTCATCCTGAACCTCATCTAGACACTCTCTCCAATGACAATACATTCATGTTCCTCATCCTGAACCTCATCTATTCTCTCTCCAATGACAATACATTCATGTTCCTCAGCCTGAACCTCATCTAGACTCTCTCCACTGACAATACATTAATGTTCCTCATCCTGAACCTCATCTAGACTCTCTAATGACAATATATTCATATTCCCATCCTGAACCTCATCTAGACTCTCTCCAATGACAATACATTCATGTTCCTCATCCTGAACCTCATCTAGACACTCTCTCCAATGACAATACATTCATGTTCCTCATACTGAACCTCATCTATTCTCTCTCCAATGACAATACATTCATGTTCCTCATCCTGAACCTCATCGAGACTCTCTCCAATGACAATACATTCATGTTCCTCATCCTGAACCTCATCTATTCACTCTCCAATGACATTACTCTCATGTTCCTCATCCTGAACCTCATCTAGACTCTCTCCAATGACACTACATTCATGTTCCTCATCCTGATCCTCATCTAGTCTCTCGCCAATGACAATACATTCATGTTGCTCAGCCTGAACCTCATCTAGACTCTCTCCAATGACAATACATTCATGTTCCTCAGCCTGAACCTCATCTAGACTCTCTCCACTGACAATACATTAATGTTCCTCATCCTGAACCTCATCTAGACTCTCTAATGACAATATATTCATATTCCCTTCCTGAACCTCATCTAGACTCTCTCCAATGACAATACATTCATGTTCCTCATCCTGAACCTCATCTAGACTCTCTCCAATGACAATACATTCTTGTTCCTCATCCTGAACCTCATCTAGACTCTCTCCAATGGCAATACATTCATGTTCCTCATCCTGAACCTCATCTAATCTCTCTCCAATGACATTTCTTTCATGTTCCTCATCCTGAACCTCATCTAGACTCTCTCCAATGACACTACATTCATGTTCCTCATTCTGATCCTCATCTAGTCTCTCGCCAATGACAATACATTCATGTTGCTCAGCCTGAACCTCATCTAGACTCTCTCCAATGACAATACATTCATGTTCGTCAGCCTGATCCTCATCTAGACTCTCTCCACTGACAATACATTAATGTTCCTCATCCTGAACCTCATCTAGACTCTCTAATGACAATATATTCATATTCCCATCCTGAACCTCATCTAGACTCTCTCCAATGACAATACATTCATGTTCCCCATCCTGAAGCTCATCTATTCTCTCTCCAATGACATTACTTTCATGTTCCTCATCCTGAACCTCATCTAGACTCTCTCCAATGACACTACATTCATGTTCCTCATCCTGATCCTCATCTAGTCTATCGCCAATGACAATACATTCATGTTGCTCAGCCTGAACCTCATCTAGACTCTCTCCAATGACAATACATTCATGTTCCTCAGCCTGAACCTCATCTAGACTCTCTCCACTGACAATACATTAATGTTCCTCATCCTGAACCTCATCTAGACTCTCTAATGACAATATATTCATATTCCCATCCTGAAACTCACCTAGACTCTCTCCAATGACAATACATTCATGTTCCTCATCCTGAACCTCATCTAGACTCTCTCCAATGACAATACATTCATGTTCCTCATCCTGAACCTCATCTAGACACTCTCCAATGACAATACATTCTTGTTCCTCATCCTGAACCTCATCTAGACTCTCTCCAATGACAATACATTCATGTTCCTCATCCTGAACCTCTTCTAATCTCTCTCCAATGACATTTCTTTCATGTTCCTCATCCTGAACCTCATCTAGACTCTCTCCAATGACACTACATTCATGTTCCTCATCCTGATCCTCATCTAGTCTCTCGCCAATGACAATACATTCATGTTCGTCAGCCTGAACCTCATCTAGACTCTCTCCACTGACAATACATTAATGTTCCTCATCCTGAACCTCATCTAGACTCTCTAATGACAATATATTCATATTCCCATCCTGAACCTCATCTAGACTCTCTCCAATGACAATACATTCATGGTCCGCATCCTGAACCTCATCTATTCTCTCTCCAATGACATTACTTTCATGTTCCTCATCCTGAACCTCATCTAGACTCTCTCCAATGACACTACATTCATGTTCCTCATCCTGATCCTCATCTAGTCTCTCGCCAATGACAATACATTCATGTTCGTCAGCCTGAACCTCATCTAGACTCTCTCCAATGACATTACATTCATGTTCGTCAGCCTGAACCTCATCTAGACTCTCTCCAATGACAATACATTCATGTTCCTCATCCTGAACCTCATCTAGACTCACTCCAATGACAATACATTCATGTTCCTCATCCTGAACCTCATCTAGACACTCTCTCCAATGACAATACATTCATGTTCCTCATCCTGAACCTCATCTAGACTCTCTCCAATGACAATACATTCTTGTTCCTCATCCTGAACCTCATCTAGACTCTCTCTAATGACAATACATTCATGTTCCTCATCCTGAACCTCATCTAGACTCTCTCCAATGACAATACATTCATGTTCCTCATCCTGAACCTCATCTAGACTCTCTCCAATGACAATACATTCATGTTCCTCATCCTGAACCTCATCTAGACACTCTCCAATGACAATACGTTCATGTTCCTCATCCTGAACCTCATCTAGAAACTCTCCAATGACAATACATTCATGTTCCTCATCCTGAACCTCATCTATTCTCTCTCCAATGACATTACTTTCATGTTCCTCATCCTGAACCTCATCTAGACTCTCTCCAATGACACTACATTCATGTTCCTCATCCTGATCCTCATCTAGTCTCTCGCCAATGACAATACATTCATGTTGCTCAGCCTGAACCTCATCTAGACTCTCTCCAATGACAATACATTCATGTTCCTCAGCCTGAACCTCATCTAGACTCTCTCCACTGACAATACATTAATGTTCCTCATCCTGAACCTCATCTAGACTCTCTAATGACAATGTCTGCATATTCCCATCCTGAACCTCATCTAGACTCTCTCCAATGACAATACATTCATGTTCCTCATCCTGAACCTCATCTAGACTCACTCCAATGACAATACATTCATGTTCCTCATCCTGAACCTCATCTAGACACTCTCTCCAATGACAATACATTCATGTTCCTCATCCTGAACCTCATCTAGACTCTCTCCAATGACAATACATTCTTGTTCCTCATCCTGAACCTCATCTAGACTCTCTCTAATGACAATACATTCATGTTCCTCATCCTGAACCTCATCTAGACTCTCTCCAATGACAATACATTCATGTTCCTCATCCTGAACCTCATCTAGACACTCTCCAATGACAATACATTCATGTACCTCATCCTGAACCTCATCTAGACTCTCTCCAATGACAATACATTCATGTTCCTCATCCTGAACTCATCTATACTCTCTCCAATGACAAAACATTGATATTCCTCATCCTGAACCTCATCTAGACTCTCTCCAATGACAATACGTTCATGTTCCTCATCCTGAACCTCATCTGGACTCTCTCCAATGACAATACATTCATGTTCCTCATCCTGAACCTTATCTAGACTCTCTCCAATGACAATACATTCATGTTCGTCATCCTGAACTGATCTAGACACTCTCCAATGACAATACATTCATATTCCTCATCCTGAACCTCATCTAGACTCTCTCCAATGACAATACATTCATGTTCCTCATCCTGAACTCATCTAGACTCTCTCCAATGTCAAAACATTGATATTCCTCATCCTGAACCTCATCTAGACTCTCTCCACTGACAATACATTCATGTTCCTCATCCTGAACCTCATCTAGACTCTCTCCAATGACAATACATTCATGTTCGTCATCCTGAACTGATCTAGACTCTCTCCAATGACAATACATTCATATTCCTCATCCTGAACCTCATCTAGACTCTCTCCACTGACATTACATTCATGTTCCTCATCCTGAACCTCATCTAGACTCTCTCCAATGACAATACATTCATGTTCCTAATCCTGAACCTCATCTAGACTCTCTCCAATGACAATATGTTCATATTCCTCATCCTGAACCTCATCTAGACTCTCTTCAATGACAATACGTTCATGTTCCTCATCCTGAACCTCATCTAGACTCTCTCCAATGACAATACAATAATGCTCCTCATCCTGAACCTCATCTAGACTCTCTCCAATGACAATACATTCATGTTCCTCATCCTGAACCTCATCTAGACTCTCTCCAATGACACTACATTCATGTTCCTCATCCTGAAACTCATCTAGACTCTCTCCAATGACAATACATTCATGTTCCTCAGCCTGAACCTCATCTAGACTCTATCCACTGACAATACGTTCATGTTCCTCATCCTGAACCTCATCTAGACTCTCTCCATTGACAATACATTCATGTTCGTCATCCTGAACTGATCTAGACTCTCTCCAATGACAATACATTCATATTCCTCATCCTGAACCTCATCTAGACTCTCTCCACTGACATTACATTCATGTTCCTCATCCTGAACCTCATCTAGACTCTCTCCAATGACAATACATTCATGTTCCTCATCCTGAACCTCATCTAGACTCTCTCCAATGACAATATGTTCATATTCCTCATCCTGAACCTCATCTAGACTCTCTTCAATGACAATACGTTCATGTTCCTCATCCTGAACCTCATCTAGACTCTCTCCAACGACAATACAATAATGTACCTCATCCTGAACCTCATCTAGACTCTCTCCAATGACACTACATTCATGTTCCTCATCCTGAAACTCATCTAGACTCTCTCCAATGACAATACATTCATGTTCCTCAGCCTGAACCTCATCTAGACTCTATCCACTGACAATAAGTTAATGTTCCTCATCCTGAACCTCATCTAGACTCTCTCCATTGACAATACATTCATGTTCGTCATCCTGAACTGATCTAGACTCTCTCCAATGACAATACATTCATATTCCTCATCCTGAACCTCATCTAGACTCTCTCCACTGACATTACATTCATGTTCCTCATCCTGAACCTCATCTAGACTCTCTCCAATGACAATACATTCATGTTCCTCATCCTGAACCTCATCTAGACTCTCTCCAATGACAATATGTTCATATTCCTCATCCTGAACCTCATCTAGACTCTCTTCAATGACAATACGTTCATGTTCCTCATCCTGAACCTCATCTAGACTCTCTCCAATGACAATACAATAATGTACCTCATCCTGAACCTCATCTAGACTCTCTCCAATGACAATACATTCATGTTCCTCATCCTGAACCTCATCTAGACTCTGTCCAATGACACTACATTCATGTTCCTCATCCTGAAACTCATCTAGACTCTCTCCAATGACAATACATTCATGTTCCTCAGCCTGAACCTCATCTAGACTCTCTCCAATGACAATACATTCATGTTCCTCAGCCTGAACCTCAGCTAGACTCTCTCCACTGACAATACATTAATGTTCCTCATCCTGAACGTCATCCAGACTCTCTCCAATGAGAATACATTCATGTTCCACATCCTGCAAATCATCTAGACTCTCTCCAATGACAATACATTCATGTTCCTCATCCTGCACCATCTAGACTCTCTCCAATGACAATACATTCATGTTCCTCATCCTGAACCTCGTCTAGACTCTCTCCAATGACAATACATTCACGTTCCTTATCCTGAACCTCATCTAGACTCTGTCCAATGACAATACATCCATGTTCATCATCCTGAACCTCATCCAGACTCTCTCCAATGACAATACATTCACGTTCCTCATCCTGAACCTCATCTAGACTCTCTCCACTGACATTACATTCATGTTGCTCAGCCTGAACCTCATCTAGACTCTCTCCACTGACAATACATTCATGTTCCTCATCCTGAACCTCATCTAGACTCTCTCCAATGACAATACATTCATGTTCCTCATCCTGAAACTCATCTAGACTCTCCAATGACAATACATTCATGTTCCTCATCCTGAACCTCATCTAGACTCTCTCCAATGACAATATATTCATATTCCCATCCTGAACCTCATCTAGTCTCTCGCCAATGACAATACATTCATGTTCCTCATCCTGAACCTCATCTAGACTCTCTCCAATGACACTACATTCATGTTCCTCATCCTGAACCTCATCTAGACTCTCGCCAATGACAATACATTCATGTTTCTCAGCCTGAACCTCATCTAGACTCTCTCCACTGACAATACATTCATGTTCCTCATCCTGAACCTCATCTAGACTCTCTCTAATGACAATACATTCATGTTCCTCATCCTGAACCTCATCTAGACTCTCTCCAATGACAATACATCCATGTTCCTCCTCCTGAACCTCATCTATTCTCTCTCCATTGACAATACATTCATGTTCCTCATCCTGAACCTCATTTAGACTCTCTCCAATGACAATACATTCATGTTCCTCATCCTGAACCTCATCTAGACTCTCTCCAATGACAATATGTTCATATTCCTCATCCTGAACCTCATCTAGACTCTCTTCAATGACAATACGTTCATGTTCCTCATCCTGAACCTCATCTAGACTCTCTCCAATGACAATACAATAATGTACCTCATCCTGAACCTCATCTAGACTCTCTCCAATGACAATACATTCATGTTCCTCATCCTGAACCTCATCTAGACTCTGTCCAATGACACTACATTCATGTTCCTCATCCTGAAACTCATCTAGACTCTCTCCAATGACAATACATTCATGTTCCTCAGCCTGAACCTCATCTAGACTCTCTCCAATGACAATACATTCATGTTCCTCAGCCTGAACCTCAGCTAGACTCTCTCCACTGACAATACATTAATGTTCCTCATCCTGAACGTCATCCAGACTCTCTCCAATGAGAATACATTCATGTTCCACATCCTGCAAATCATCTAGACTCTCTCCAATGACAATACATTCATGTTCCTCATCCTGCACCATCTAGACTCTCTCCAATGACAATACATTCATGTTCCTCATCCTGAACCTCGTCTAGACTCTCTCCAATGACAATACATTCACGTTCCTTATCCTGAACCTCATCTAGACTCTGTCCAATGACAATACATCCATGTTCATCATCCTGAACCTCATCCAGACTCTCTCCAATGACAATACATTCACGTTCCTCATCCTGAACCTCATCTAGACTCTCTCCACTGACATTACATTCATGTTGCTCAGCCTGAACCTCATCTAGACTCTCTCCACTGACAATACATTCATGTTCCTCATCCTGAACCTCATCTAGACTCTCTCCAATGACAATACATTCATGTTCCTCATCCTGAACCTCATCTAGACTCTCCAATGACAATACATTCATGTTCCTCATCCTGAACCTCATCTAGACTCTCTCCAATGACAATATATTCATATTCCCATCCTGAACCTCATCTAGTCTCTCGCCAATGACAATACATTCATGTTCCTCATCCTGAACCTCATCTAGACTCTCTCCAATGACACTACATTCATGTTCCTCATCCTGAACCTCATCTAGACTCTCGCCAATGACAATACATTCATGTTTCTCAGCCTGAACCTCATCTAGACTCTCTCCACTGACAATACATTCATGTTCCTCATCCTGAACCTCATCTAGACTCTCTCTAATGACAATACATTCATGTTCCTCATCCTGAACCTCATCTAGACTCTCTCCAATGACAATACATCCATGTTCCTCCTCCTGAACCTCATCTATTCTCTCTCCATTGACAATACATTCATGTTCCTCATCCTGAACCTCATTTAGACTCTCTCCAATGACAATACATTCATGTTCCTCATCCTGAACCTCATCTAGACTCTCTCCAATGACAATACATTCATGTTACTCATCCTGAACCTCATCTAGACTCTCTCCAGTGACAATACATTCATGTTCCTCATCCTGAACCTCATCTAGACTCTCTCCAATGACAATACATTCATGTTCCTCATCCTGAACCTCATCTAGACTCTCCAATGACAATACATTCATGTTCGTCATCCTGAACTGATCTAGACTCTCTCCAATTACAATACATTCATGTTCCTCATCCTGAACCTCATCTAGACTCTCTCCAATGACAATACATTCATGTTCGTCATCCTGAACTGATCTAGACTCTCTCCACTGACAATACATTCATGTTCCTCATCCTGAACCTCATCTAGACTCTCTCCACTGACATTACATTCATGTTCCTCATCCTGAACCTCATCTAGACCCTCTCCAATGACAATACATTCATGTTCCTCATCCTGAACCTCATCTGGACACTCTGCAATGACAATACATTCATGTTCCTCATCCTGAACCTCATCTAGACTCTCTCCAATGACAATACATTCATGTTCCTCATCCTGAACCTCATCAAGACTCTCTCCAATGACAATACATTCATGTTCCTCATCCTGAACCTCATCTAGACTCTCTCCAATGACAATACATTCATTTTCCTCATCCTGAACCTCATCTAGACTCTCTCCAATGACAATACATTCATGTTCCTCATCCTGAACCTCATCTAGACTCTCTCCAATGACAATACATTCATGTTCCTCATCCTGAACTGATCTAGACTCTCTCCAATGACAATACATTCATATTCCTCATCCTGAACCTCATCTAGACTCTCTCCACTGACATTACATTCATGTTCCTCATCCTGAACCTCATCTAGACTCTCTCCAATGACAATACATTCATGTTCCTCATCCTGAAACTCATCTAGACTCTCTCCAATGACAATATGTTCATATTCCTCATCCTGAACCTCATCTAGACTCTCTTCAATGACAATACGTTCATGTTCCTCATCCTGAACCTCATCTAGACTCTCTCCAATGACAATACATTAATGTTCCTCATCCTGAACCTCATCTAGACTCTCTCCAATGACAATACATTCATGTTCCTCATCCTGAACCTCATCTAGACTCTCTCCAATGACACTACATTCATGTTCCTCATCCTGAAACTCATCTAGACTCTCTCCAATGACAATACATTCATGTTCCTCAGCCTGAACCTCATCTAGACTCACTCCAATGACAATACATTCATGTTCCTCAGCCTGAACCTCAGCTAGACTCTCTCCACTGACAATACATTAATGTTCCTCATCCTGAACGTCATCTAGACTCTCTCCAATGAGAATACATTCATGTTCCTCATCCTGAACCTCATCTAGACTCTGTCCAATGACAATACATCCATGTTCATCATCCTGAACCTCATCCAGACTCTCTCCAATGACAATACATTCACGTTCCTTATCCTGAACCTCATCTAGACTCTCTCCAATGACAATACATTCATGTTCCTCATCCTAAACCTCATCTAGACTCTCTCCAATGACACTACATTCATGTTCCTCATCCTGAACCTCATCTAGACTCTCTCTAATGACATTACATTCATGTTCCTCATCCTGAACCTCATCTGGACCCTCTCCAATGACAATACATTCATGTTCCTCATCCTGAACCTCATCTGGACACTCTGCAATGACAATACATTCATGTTCCTCATCCTGAACCTCATCTAGACTCTCTCCAATGACAATACATTCATGTTCCTCATCCTGAACCTCATCAAGACTCTCTCCAATGACAATACATTCATGTTCCTCATCCTGAACCTCATCTAGACTCTCTCCAATGACAATACATTCATTTTCCTCATCCTGAACCTCATCTAGACTCTCTCCAATGACAATACATTCATGTTCCTCATCCTGAACCTCATCTAGACTCTCTCCAATGACAATACATTCATGTTCCTCATCCTGAACTGATCTAGACTCTCTCCAATGACAATACATTCATATTCCTCATCCTGAACCTCATCTAGACTCTCTCCACTGACATTACATTCATGTTCCTCATCCTGAACCTCATCTAGACTCTCTCCAATGACAATACATTCATGTTCCTCATCCTGAAACTCATCTAGACTCTCTCCAATGACAATATGTTCATATTCCTCATCCTGAACCTCATCTAGACTCTCTTCAATGACAATACGTTCATGTTCCTCATCCTGAACCTCATCTAGACTCTCTCCAATGACAATACATTAATGTTCCTCATCCTGAACCTCATCTAGACTCTCTCCAATGACAATACATTCATGTTCCTCATCCTGAACCTCATCTAGACTCTCTCCAATGACACTACATTCATGTTCCTCATCCTGAAACTCATCTAGACTCTCTCCAATGACAATACATTCATGTTCCTCAGCCTGAACCTCATCTAGACTCACTCCAATGACAATACATTCATGTTCCTCAGCCTGAACCTCAGCTAGACTCTCTCCACTGACAATACATTAATGTTCCTCATCCTGAACGTCATCTAGACTCTCTCCAATGAGAATACATTCATGTTCCTCATCCTGAACCTCATCTAGACTCTGTCCAATGACAATACATCCATGTTCATCATCCTGAACCTCATCCAGACTCTCTCCAATGACAATACATTCACGTTCCTTATCCTGAACCTCATCTAGACTCTCTCCAATGACAATACATTCATGTTCCTCATCCTAAACCTCATCTAGACTCTCTCCAATGACACTACATTCATGTTCCTCATCCTGAACCTCATCTAGACTCTCTCTAATGACAATACATTCATGTTCCTCATCCTGAACCTCATCTAGACTCTCTCCAATGACAATACATCCATGTTCCTCATCCTGAACCTCATCTATTCTCTCTCCAATGAGAATACATTCATGTTCCTCATCCTGAACCTCATCTAGACTCTCTCCAATGACAATACATTCATGTTCCTCATCCTGAACCTCATCTAGACTCTCTCCAATGACAATACATTCATGTTCCTCATCCTGAACCTCATCTAGACTCTCTCCAATGACAATACATTCATGTTCCTCATCCTGAACCTCATCTAGACTCTCTCCAATGAGAATAGATTCATGTTCCTCATCCGGAACCTCATCTAGACTGTCCCCAATGACAATACATTCATATTCCTCATTATGAACCTCATCTAGACTCTCTCCAATGAGAATAGATTCATGTTCCTCATCCTGAACCTCATCTAGACTCTCTCCAATGACAATACATTCATGTTCCTCATATTCTATTTCCCTTGAAATAAATGCCAACGTTGCATTTGCCTCCTATATCACAGACTCAGCCTGTAAATTATCTTCTGGGAGTCCTGCACGAGGACTCCCAAGTCCCTCTGCGTCTCTGATGTCTGAACCTTCTCCCCCATTTAGAAAACTGTCCGCACTATTGATCCCTTTACCAAGATGCATTATCGTACATTTCCCAACACTGCATTCCGTCCGCCACTTTTTTTGCCCATTCTCCCAATATGTCTGAGTCCCGTTGCAATCGCATTGCTTCCTCAGCACCAACTACCCCGCCACTGATCTTCACATCATCCTAAAACTTGGCCACAAAGCCATCAGTGCAAATCACTGACAATGTGAAAAGTAGTGGTCCCGCTGAGGAACACCAGTAGACACCGGCAACCAACCAGAAAAGGCCCCGTTTTATTCCCACTCGCTGCCTTCTGCCTGTCAGCCGTTCTGCCATCTGTGCCAGTATCCTTCCTGTAACGCCACAGGACCTGATCTGTGCCGGTATCCTTCCCGTAACGCCACAGGACCTGATCCGTGCCGGTATCCTTCCTGTAACGCCACAGGACCTGATCCGTGCCGGTGTCCTTCCTGTAACGCCACAGGACCTGATCCGTGCCGGTGTCCTTCCTGTAACGCCACAGGACCTGATCCGTGCCGGTATCCTTCCTGTAAGGCCACAGGACCTGATCCGTGCCGGTATCCTTCCTGTAACGCCACAGGACCTGATCCGTGCCGGTATCCTTCCCGTAACGCCACAGGACCTGATCCGTGCCGGTATCCTTCCTGTAACGCCACAGGACCTGATCCGTGCCGGTATCCTTCCCGTAACGCCACAGGACCTGATCCGTGCCGCTATCCTTCCTGTAACGCCACAGGACCTGATCCGTGCCGCTATCCTTCCTGTAACGCCACAGGACCTGATCCGTGCCGCTATCCTTCCTGTAACACCACAGGACCTGATCCGTGCCGGTATCCTTCCTGTAACGCCACAGGACCTGATCCGTGCCGGTATCCTTCCTGTAACGCCACAGGACCTGATCCGTGCCGCTATCCTTCCTGTAACACCACAGGACCTGATCCGTGCCGGTATCCTTCCTGTAACGCCACAGGACCTGATCTGTGCCAGTATCCTTCCTGTAACGCCACAGGACCTGATCCGTGCCGCTATCCTTCCCGTAACGCCACAGGACCTGATCCGTGCCGGTATCCTTCCCGTAATGCCACAGGACCTGATCCGTGCCGGTATCCTTCCTGTAACGCCACAGGACCTGATCCGTGCCGGTATCCTTCCCGTAACGCCACAGGACCTGATCCGTGCCGCTATCCTTCCTGTAACGCCACAGGACCTGATCCGTGCCGGTATCCTTCCCGTAATGCCACAGGACCTGATCCGTGCCGCTATCCTTCCTGTAACACCACAGGACCTGATCCGTGCCGGTATCCTTCCTGTAACGCCACAGGACCTGATCCGTGCCGGTATCCATCCCGTAACGCCACAGGACCTGATCCGTGCCGGTATCCTTCCCGTAACGCCAGGGGACCTGATCCGTGCCGGTATCCTTCCTGTAACGCCACAGGACCTGATCCGTGCCGGTATCCATCCCGTAACGCCACAGGACCTGATCCGTGCCGGTATCCATCCCGTAACGCCACAGGACCTGATCCGTGCCGGTATCCTTCCCGTAACGCCAGGGGACCTGATCCGTGCCGGTATCCTTCCTGTAACGCCACAGGACCCGATCCGTGCCGGTATCCTTCCTGTAACGCCACAGGACCTGATCCGTGCCGGTATCCTTCCTGTAACACCACAGGACCTGATCCGTGCCGGTATCCTTCCTGTAACGCCACGGGACCTGATCCGTGCCGGTATCCTTCCTGTAACACCACAGGACCTGATCCGTGCCGGTATCCTTCCTGTAACGCCACAGCACCTGATCCGTGCCGGTATCCTTCCTGTAACGCCACAGGACCTGATCCGTGCCGGTATCCTTCCTGTAACGCCACAGGACCTGATCCGTGCCGGTATCCTTCCCGTAACGCCACAGGACCTGATCAGTGCCATTATCCTTCCCGTAACGCCACAGGACCTGATCCGTGCCATTATCCTTCCTGTAACGCCACAGGACCTGATCCGTGCCGGTATCCTTCCTGTAACGCCACGGGACCTGATCCGTGCCGGTATCCTTCCTGTATCGCCACAGGACCTGATCCGTGCCGGTATCCTTCCTGTATCGCCACAGGACCTGATCCGTGCCGGTATCCTTCCCGTAACGCCACAGGACCTGATCCGTGCCGGTATCCTTCCTTTAACGCCACAGGACCGGATCCGTGCCGGTATCCTTCCCGTAACGCCACAGGACCCGATCCGTGCCGGTATCCTTCCTGTAACGCCACAGGACCTGATCCGTGCCGGTATCCTTCCCGTAACGCCACAGGACCTGATCCGTGCCGGTATCCTTCCCGTAACGCCACAGGACCTGATCCGTGCCGGTATCCTTCCTGTAACGCCACAGGACCTGAACCGTGCCGGTATCCTTCCTGTATCGCCACAGGACCTGATCCGTGCCGGTATCCTTCCCGTAACGCCACAGAACCTGATCCGTGCCGGTATCCTTCCTGTAACGCCACAGGACCTGATCCGTGCCGGTATCCTTCCTGTAACGCCACAGGACCTGATCCGTGCCGGTATCCTTCCTGTAACGCCACAGGACCTGATCCGTGCCGGTATACTTCCTGTAACGCCACAGGACCTGATCCGTGCCGGTATCCTTCCCGTAACGCCACAGGACCTGATCCGTGCCGGTATCCTTCCTGTAACGCCACAGGACCTGATCCGTGCCGGTATCCTTCCTGTAACGCCACAGGACCTGATCCGTGCCGGTATCCATCCTGTAACGTCACAGGACCTGATCCGTGCCGGTATCCTTCCTGTAACGCCACAGGACCTGATCCGTGCCGGTATCCTTCCTGTATCGCCACAGGACCTGATCCGTGCCGGTATCCTTCCTGTAACGCCACAGGACCTGATCCGTGCCGGTATCCTTCCTGTAACGCCACAGGACCTGATCCGTGCCGGTATCCTTCCTGTAACGTCACAGGACCTGATCCGTGCCGGTATCCTTCCTGTATCGCCACAGGACCTGATCCGTGCCGTTATCCTTCCTGTAACGCCACAGGATCTGATCCGTGCCGGTATCCTTCCTGTAACGCCACGGGACCTGATCCGTGCCGGTATCCTTCCTGTAACGCCACAGGACCTGATCCGTGCCGGTATCCTTCCTGTAACGCCACAGGACCTGATCCGTGCCGGTATCCTTCCTGTAACGCCACAGGACCTGATCAGTGCCGGTATCCTTCCCGTAACACCACAGGACCTGATCCGTGCCGGTATCCTTCCTGTATCGCCACAGGACCTGATCCGTGCCATTATCCTTCCTGTAACGTCACAGGACCTGATCCTTGCCGGTATCCTTCCTGTAACGCCACAGGACCTGATCCGTGCCGGTATCCTTCCTGTAACGCCACAGGATCTGATCCGTGCCGGTATCCTTCCTGTATCGCCACAGGACCTGATCCGTGCCATTATCCTTCCTGTAACGTCACAGGACCTGATCCTTGCCGGTATCCTTCCTGTAACGCCACAGGACCTGATCCTTGCCGGTATCCTTCCTGTAACGCCACAGGACCTGATCCTTGCCGGTATCCTTCCTGTATCACCACAGGACCTGATCCTTGCCGGTATCCTTCCCGTAACGCCACAGGACCTGATCCGTGCCGGTATCCTTCCTGTAACGCCACAGGACCTGATCCTTGCCGGTATCCTTCCTGTAACGCCACAGGACCTGATCCGTGCCGGTATCCTTCCTGTAACGTCACAGGACCTGATCCGTGCCGCTATCCTTCCTGTAACGCCACAGGACCTGATCCGTGCGGGTATCCTTCCTGTAACGCCACAGGACCTGATCCGTGCCGTTATCCTTCCTGTAACGCCACAGGACCTGATCCGTGCCGCTATCCTTCCTGTATCACCACAGGACCTGATCCGTGCCGGTATCCTTCCTGTAACGCCACAGGACCTGATCCTTGCCGGTATCCTTCCTGTATCGCCACAGGACCTGATCCGTGCCATTATCCTTCCTGTATCGCCACAGGACCTGATCCGTGCCATTATCCTTCCTGTAACGCCACAGGACCTGATCCGTGCCGGTATCCTTCCCGTAACGCCACAGGACCTGATCCGTGCCATTATCCTTCCTGTATCGCCACAGGACCTGATCGGTGCCGGTATCCTTCCCGTAACGCCACAGGACCTGATCCGTGCCATTATCCTTCCCGTAACGCCACAGGACCTGATCCGTGCCGGAATCCTTCCCGTAACGCCACAGGACCTGATCCGTGCCGGTATCCTTCCCGTAACGCCACAGGACCTGATCCGTGCCGGTATCCTTCCCGTAACGCCACGGGACCTGATCCGTGCCGCTATCCTTCCCGTAACGCCACGGGACCTGATCCGTGCCGGTATCCTTCCCGTAATGCTACAGGACCTGATCCGTGCCGGTATCCTTCCCGTAACGCCACAGGACCTGATCACTGCCGGTATCCTTCCCGTAACGTCACAGGACCTGATCCGTGCCGGTATCCTTCCTGTAACGCCACAGGACCTGATCCGTGCCGGTATCCTTCCTGTAACGCCACAGGACCTGATCCGTGCCGGTATTCTTCCCGTAACGCCACAGGACCTGATCCGTGCCGGTATCCTTCCCGTAACGCCACAGGACCCGATACGTGCCGGTATCCTTCCTGTAACGCCACAGGACCTGATCCGTGCCGGTATCCTTCCTGTAACGCCACAGGACCTGATCCGTGCCGGTATCCTTCCCGTAACGCCACAGGACCTGATCCGTCCCGGTATCCTTCCTGTAACGCCACAGGACCTGATCCGTGCCGGTATCCTTCCTGTAACGCCACAGGACCTGATCCGTGCCATTATTCTTCCTGTAACGCCACAGGACCTGATCCGTGCCGGTATCCTTCCCGTAACGCCACAGGACCTGATCCGTGCCATTATTCTTCCTGTAACGCCACAGGACCTGATCCGTGCCGGTAACCTTCCTGTAACGCCACAGGACCAGATCCGTGCCAGTAACCTTCCTGTAACGCCACAGGACCTGATCCGTGCCGGTATCCTTCCCGTAACGCCACAGGACCTGATCCGTGCCATTATTCTTCCTGTAACGCCACAGGACCTGATCCGTACCGGTATCCTTCCTGTAACGCCACAGGACCTGATCCGTGCCGCTATCCTTCCGGTAACGCCACAGGACCTGATCCGTGCCGCTATCCTTCCCGTAACTCCACGGGACCTGATCCGTGCCGCTATCCTTCCTGTAACGCCACAGGACCTGATCCGTGCCGGTAACCTTCCTGTAACGCCACAGGACCTGATCCGTGCCGGTATCCTTCCTGTAACGCCACAGGACCTGATCCGTGCCGGTAACCTTCCTGTAACGCCACAGGACCTGATCCGTGCCGCTATCCTTCCTGTAACGCCACAGGACCTGATCCGTGCCGGTAACCTTCCTGTAACGCCACAGGACCTGATCCGTGCCGGTATCCTTCCTGTAACGCCACAGGACCTGATCCGTGCCGGTAACCTTCCTGTAACGCCACAGGACCTGATCCGTGCCGGTATCCTTCCCGTAACGCCACAGGACCTGATCCGTGCCGGTATCCTTCCTGTAACGCCACAGAACCTGATCCGTGCCGGTATCCTTCCCGTAACGCCACAGGACCTGATCCGTGCCGGTATCCTTCCTGTAACGCCACAGGACCTGATCCGTGCCGGTATCCTTCCTGTAACGCCACAGGACCTGATCCGTGCCGGTATCCTTCCCGTAACGCCACAGGACCTGATCAGTGCCGGTATCCTTCCCGTAACGCCACAGGACCCGATCTGTGCCGGGATCCGTGCCGGTATCCTTCCTGTAACGCCACAGGACCTGATCCGTGCCGGTAACCTTCCCGTAACGCCACAGGACCTGATCCGTGCCGGTATCCTTCCTGTAACGCCACAGGACCTGATCCGTGCCGGTAACCTTCCCGTAACGCCACAGGACCTGATCCGTGCCGGTATCCTTCCTGTAACGCCACAGGACCTGATCCGTGCCGGTAACCTTCCCGTAACGCCACAGGACCTGATCCGTGCCGGGATCCGTGCCGGTATCCTTCCTGTAACGCCACAGGACCTGATCCGTGCCGGTAACCTTCCTGTAACGCCACAGGACCTGATCCGTGCCGGTATCCTTCCTGTAACGCCACAGGACCTGATCCGTGCCGGTATCCTTCCCGTAACGCCACAGGACCTGATCCGTGCCATTATCCTTCCTGTAACGCCACAGGACCTGATCCGTGCCGCTATCCTTCCTGTAACGCCACAGGACCTGATCCGTGCCGCTATCCTTCCTGTAACGCCACAGGACCTGATCCGTGCCGGTATCCTTCCCGTAACGCCACAGGACCTGATCCGTGCCATTATCCTTCCTGTAACGCCACAGGACCTGATCCGTGCCATTATCCTTCCTGTAACGCCACAGGACCTGATCTGTGCCGGTATCCTTCCTGTAACGCCACAGGACCTGATCCGTGCCGGTATCCTTCCCGTAACGCCACAGGACCTGATCCGTGCCGGTATCCTTCCTGTAACGCCACAGGACCTGATCCGTGCCGGTAACCTTCCTGTAACGCCACAGGACCTGATCCGTGCCGGTAACCTTCCGGTAACGCCACAGGACCTGATCCGTGCCGGTATCCTTCCCGTAACGCCACAGGACCTGATCCGTGCCGGTATCCTTCCCGTAACGCCACAGGACCTGATCCGTGCCGCTATCCTTCCTGTAGCGTCACAGGACCTGATCCGTGCCGGTATCCTTCCAGTAACGCCACAGGACCTGATCCGTGCCGCTATCCTTCCCGTAACGCCACAGGACCTGATCCGTGCCGGTATCCTTCCAGTAACGCCACAGGACCTGATCCGTGCCGGTATCCTTCCTGTAACGCCACAGCACCTGATCCGTGCCGGTTTCCTTCCTGAAACGCCACAGGACCTGATCCGTGCGGGTATCCTTCCTGTAACGCCACAGGACCTGATCCGTGCCGGTATCCTTCCTGAAACGCCACAGGACCTGATCCGTGCGGGTATCCTTCCCGTAACGCCACAGGACCTGATCCGTGCCGGTATCCTTCCCGTAACGCCACAGGACCTGATCCGTGCCGGTATCCTTCCTGTAACGCCACAGGACCTGATCCGTGCCGGTATCCTTCCTGAAACGCCACAGGACCTGATCCGTGCGGGTATCCTTCCCGTAACGCCACAGGACCTGATCCGGGCCGGTATCCTTCCTGTAACGCCACAGGACCTGATCCGGGCCGGTATCCTTCCTGTAACGCCACAGGACCTGATCCGTGCCGGTATCCTTCCTGTAACGCCACAGGACCTGATCCGTGCCGGTATCCTTCCTGTAATGCCACAGGACCTGATCCATGCCGGTATCCTTCCCGTAACGCCACAGGACCTGATCCGTGCCGGTATCCTTCCAGTAACGCCACAGGACCTGATCCGTGCCGGTATCCTTCCTGTAACGCCACAGGACCTGATCCGTGCCGGTATCCTTCCCGTAACGCCACAGGACCTGATCCGTGCCGGTATCCTTCCTGTAACACCACAGGACCTGATCCGTGCCGGTATCCTTCCCGTAACGCCACAGGACCTGATCGGTGCCATTATCCTTCCTGTAACGCCACAGGACCTGATCCGTGCCGCTATCCTTCCTGTAACGCCACAGGACCTGATCCGTGCCATTATCCTTCCTGTAACGCCACAGGACCTGATCCGCGCCGGTATCCTTCCTGTAACGCCACGGGACCTGATCCGTGCCGGTATCCTTCCTGTAACGCCACAGGACCTGATCCGTGCAGGTATCCTTCCCGTAACGCCACAGGACCTGATCCGTGCCGGTGTCCTTCCCGTAACGCCACGGGACCTGATCCGTGCCGGTATCCTTCCTGTATCGCCACAGGACCTGATCCGTGCCGGTGTCCTTCCCGTAACGCCACGGGACCTGATCCGTGCCGGTATCCTTCCCGTAACGCCACGGGACCTGATCCGTGCCGGTATCCTTCCTGTAACGCCACGGGACCTGATCCGTGCCGGTATCCTTCCCGTAACGCCACAGGACCTGATCCGTGCCGCTATCCTTCCTGTAACGCCACAGGACCTGATCCGTGCCATTATCCTTCCTGTAACGCCACAGGACCTGATCTGTGCCGGTATCCTTCCTGTAACGCCACAGGACCTGATCCGTGCCGCTATCCTTCCCGTAACGCCACGGGACCTGATCCGTGCCGGTATCCTTCCTGTAACGCCACAGGACCTGATCCGTGCCATTATCCTTCCTGTAACGCCACAGGACCTGATCCGTGCCGCTATCCTTCCCGTAACGCCACGGGACCTGATCCGTGCCGGTATCCTTCCTGTAACGCCACAGGACCTGATCCGTGCCGGTATCCTTCCTGTATCGCCACAGGACCTGATCCATGCCGGTATCCTTCCTGTAACGCCACAGGACCTGATCCATGCCGGTATCCTTCCCATAACGCCACAGGACCTGATCCGTGCCGGTATCCTTCCTGTAACGCCACAGGAACTGATCCGTGCCATTATCCTTCCCGTAACGTCACAGGACCTGATCCGTGCCGGTATCCTTCCCGTAACGCCACAGGACCTGATCCATGCCGGTATCCTTCCTGTAACGCCACAGGACCTGATCCGTACCGGTATCCTTCCCGTAACGCCACAGGACCTGATCCGTGCCGGTATCCTTCCCGTAACGCCACAGCACCTGATCCGTGCCGGTATCCTTCCTGTAACGCCACGGGACCTGATCCGTGCCGGTATCCTTCCTGTAACGCCACAGGACCGGATCCGTGCCGGTATCCTTCCTGTAACGCCACAGGACCTGATCCGTGCCGGTATCCTTCCTGTAACGCCACAGGACCTGATCCGTGCCGCTATCCTTCCTGTAACGCCACAGGACCTGATCCGGGCCGGTATCCTTCCTGTAACGCCACAGGACCTGATCCGTGCCGCTATCCTTCCTGTAACGCCACAGGACCTGATCCGTGCCGCTATCCTTCCTGTAACGCCACAGGACCTGATCCGGGCCGGTATCCTTCCTGTAACGTCACAGGACCTGATCCGTGCCGCTATCCTTCCTGTAACGCCACAGGACCTGATCCGGGCCGGTATCCTTCCTGTAACGCCACAGGACCTGATCCGTGCCGGTATCCTTCCTGTAACGCCACAGGACCTGATCCGTGCCTGTATCCTTCCCGTAACGCCACAGGACCTGATCCGTGCCGGTATCCTTCCTGTATCGCCACAGGACCTGATCCGTGCCGGTATCCTTCCTGTAACGCCACAGGACCTGATCCGTGCCGGTATCCTTCCCGTAACGCCACAGGACCTGATCCATGCCATTATCCTTCCCGTAACGCCACAGGACCTGATCCGTGCCGGTATCCTTCCTGTAACGCCACAGGACCTGATCCGTGCCGGTATCCTTCCTGTAACGCCACAGGACCTGATCCGTGCCGGTATCCTTCCTGTAACGCCACGGGACCTGATCCGTGCCGGTATCCTTCCTGTAACGCCACAGGACCTGATCCCTGCCGGTATCCTTCCTGTAACGCCACGGGACCTGATCCGTGCCGGTATCCTTCCTGTAACGCCACAGGACCTGATCCGGGCCGGTATCCTTCCCGTAACGCCACAGGACCTGATCCGCGCCGGTATCCTTCCTGTAACGCCACAGGACCTGATCCGTGCCATTATCCTTCCTGTAACGCCACAGGACCTGATCCGTGCCATTATCCTTCCTGTAACGCCACAGGACCTGATCTGTGCCGGTATCCTTCCTGTAACGCCACAGGACCTGATCCGTGCCGGTATCCTTCCCGTAACGCCACAGGACCTGATCCGTGCCGGTATCCTTCCTGTAACGCCACAGGACCTGATCCGTGCCGGTAACCTTCCTGTAACGCCACAGGACCTGATCCGTGCCGGTAACCTTCCGGTAACGCCACAGGACCTGATCCGTGCCGGTATCCTTCCCGTAACGCCACAGGACCTGATCCGTGCCGGTATCCTTCCCGTAACGCCACAGGACCTGATCCGTGCCGCTATCCTTCCTGTAGCGTCACAGGACCTGATCCGTGCCGGTATCCTTCCAGTAACGCCACAGGACCTGATCCGTGCCGCTATCCTTCCCGTAACGCCACAGGACCTGATCCGTGCCGGTATCCTTCCAGTAACGCCACAGGACCTGATCCGTGCCGGTATCCTTCCTGAAACGCCACAGGACCTGATCCGTGCGGGTATCCTTCCTGTAACGCCACAGGACCTGATCCGTGCCGGTATCCTTCCTGAAACGCCACAGGACCTGATCCGTGCGGGTATCCTTCCCGTAACGCCACAGGACCTGATCCGTGCCGGTATCCTTCCCGTAACGCCACAGGACCTGATCCGTGCCGGTATCCTTCCTGTAACGCCACAGGACCTGATCCGTGCCGGTATCCTTCCTGAAACGCCACAGGACCTGATCCGTGCGGGTATCCTTCCCGTAACGCCACAGGACCTGATCCGGGCCGGTATCCTTCCTGTAACGCCACAGGACCTGATCCGGGCCGGTATCCTTCCTGTAACGCCACAGGACCTGATCCGTGCCGGTATCCTTCCTGTAACGCCACAGGACCTGATCCGTGCCGGTATCCTTCCTGTAATGCCACAGGACCTGATCCATGCCGGTATCCTTCCCGTAACGCCACAGGACCTGATCCGTGCCGGTATCCTTCCAGTAACGCCACAGGACCTGATCCGTGCCGGTATCCTTCCTGTAACGCCACAGGACCTGATCCGTGCCGGTATCCTTCCCGTAACGCCACAGGACCTGATCCGTGCCGGTATCCTTCCTGTAACACCACAGGACCTGATCCGTGCCGGTATCCTTCCCGTAACGCCACAGGACCTGATCGGTGCCATTATCCTTCCTGTAACGCCACAGGACCTGATCCGTGCCACTATCCTTCCTGTAACGCCACAGGACCTGATACGTGCCATTATCCTTCCTGTAACGCCACAGGACCTGATCCGCGCCGGTATCCTTCCTGTAACGCCACGGGACCTGATCCGTGCCGGTATCCTTCCTGTAACGCCACAGGACCTGATCCGTGCAGGTATCCTTCCCGTAACGCCACAGGACCTGATCCGTGCCGGTGTCCTTCCCGTAACGCCACGGGACCTGATCCGTGCCGGTATCCTTCCTGTATCGCCACAGGACCTGATCCGTGCCGGTGTCCTTCCCGTAACGCCACGGGACCTGATCCGTGCCGGTATCCTTCCCGTAACGCCACGGGACCTGATCCGTGCCGGTATCCTTCCTGTAACGCCACGGGACCTGATCCGTGCCGGTATCCTTCCCGTAACGCCACAGGACCTGATCCGTGCCGGTATCCTTCCTGTAACGCCACAGGACCTGATCCGTGCCGCTATCCTTCCTGTAACGCCACAGGACCTGATCCGTGCCGGTATCCTTCCCGTAACGCCACAGGACCTGATCCGTGCCGCTATCCTTCCTGTATCGCCACAGGACCTGATCCGTGCCGGTATCCTTCCTGTAACGCCACAGGACCTGATCCGTGCCGGTATCCTTCCCGTAACGCCACAGGACCTGATCCGTGCCGCTATCCTTCCTGTAACGCCACAGGACCTGATCCGTGCCGGTATCCTTCCTGTAACGCCACAGGACCTGATCCGTGCCGCTATCCTTCCCGTAACGCCACAGGACCTGATCCGTGCCGGTATCCTTCCCGTAACGGCACAGGACCTGATCCGTGCCGGTATCCTTCCTGTAACGCCACAGGACCTGATCCGTGCCATTATCCTTCCTGTAACGCCACAGGACCTGATCCGTGCCGCTATCCTTCCCGTAACGCCACGGGACCTGATCCGTGCCGGTATCCTTCCTGTAACGCCACAGGACCTGATCCGTGCCGGTATCCTTCCTGTAACGCCACAGGACTTGATCAGTGCCGGTATCCTTCCTGTAACGCCACAGGACCTGATCCATGCCGGTATCCTTCCTGTAACGCCACAGGACCTGATCCATGCCGGTATCCTTCCCATAACGCCACAGGACCTGATCCATGCCGGTATCCTTCCCATAACGCCACAGGACCTGATCCGTGCCGGTATCCTTCCTGTAACGCCACAGGAACTGATCCGTGCCATTATCCTTCCCGTAACGTCACAGGACCTGATCCGTGCCGGTATCCTTCCCGTAACGCCACAGGACCTGATCCATGCCGGTATCCTTCCTGTAACGCCACAGGACCTGATCCGTACCGGTATCCTTCCCGTAACGCCACAGGACCTGATCCGTGCCGGTATCCTTCCCGTAACGCCACAGCACCTGATCCGTGCCGGTATCCTTCCTGTAACGCCACGGGACCTGATCCGTGCCGGTATCCTTCCTGTAACGCCACAGGACCGGATCCGTGCCGGTATCCTTCCTGTAACGCCACAGGACCTGATCCGTGCCGGTATCCTTCCTGTAACGCCACAGGACCTGATCCGTGCCGCTATCCTTCCTGTAACGCCACAGGACCTGATCCGGGCCGGTATCCTTCCTGTAACGCCACAGGACCTGATCCGTGCCGCTATCCTTCCTGTAACGCCACAGGACCTGATCCGGGCCGGTATCCTTCCTGTAACGTCACAGGACCTGATCCGTGCCGCTATCCTTCCTGTAACGCCACAGGACCTGATCCGGGCCGGTATCCTTCCTGTAACGCCACAGGACCTGATCCGTGCAGCTATCCTTCCTGTAACGTCACAGGACCTGATCCGTGCCGGTATCCTTCCTGTAACGCCACAGGACCTGATCCGTGCCGCTATCCTTCCTGTAACGCCACAGGACCTGATCCGTGCCGGTATCCTTCCTGTAACGCCACAGGACCTGATCCGTGCCGCTATCCTTCCTGTAACGCCACAGGACCTGATCCGGGCCGGTATCCTTCCTGTAACGTCACAGGACCTGATCCGTGCCGCTATCCTTCCTGTAACGCCACAGGACCTGATCCGGGCCGGTATCCTTCCTGTAACGCCACAGGACCTGATCCGTGCCGGTATCCTTCCTGTAACGCCACAGGACCTGATCCGTGCCTGTATCCTTCCCGTAACGCCACAGGACCTGATCCGTGCCGGTATCCTTCCTGTATCGCCACAGGACCTGATCCGTGCCGGTATCCTTCCTGTAACGCCACAGGACCTGATCCGTGCCGGTATCCTTCCCGTAACGCCACAGGACCTGATCCATGCCATTATCCTTCCCGTAACGCCACAGGACCTGATCCGTGCCGGTATCCTTCCTGTAACGCCACAGGACCTGATCCGTGCCGGTATCCTTCCTGTAACGCCACAGGACCTGATCCGTGCCGGTATCCTTCCTGTAACGCCACGGGACCTGATCCGTGCCGGTATCCTTCCTGTAACGCCACAGGACCTGATCCCTGCCGGTATCCTTCCTGTAACGCCACGGGACCTGATCCGTGCCGGTATCCTTCCTGTAACGCCACAGGACCTGATCCGGGCCGGTATCCTTCCCGTAACGCCACAGGACCTGATCCGCGCCGGTATCCTTCCTGTAACGCCACAGGACCTGATCCCTGCCGGTATCCTTTCCGTAATGCCACAGGACCTGATCCGTGCCGGTATCCTTCCTGTAACGCCACAGGACCTGATCCGTGCCGGTATCCTTCCTGTAACGCCACGGGACCTGATCCGTGCCGGTATTCTTCCCGTAACGCCACAGGACCTGATCCGTGCCGCTATCCTTCCTGTAACGCCACAGGACCTGATCCGTGCCGGTATCCTTCCTGTAACGCCACAGGACCTGATCCGTGCAGCTATCCTTCCTGTAACGCCACAGGACCTGATCCGCGCCGGTATCCTTCCTGTAACGTCACAGGACCTGATCCGTACCGGTATCCTTCCCGTAACGTCACAGGACCTGATCCGTACCGGTATCCTTCCTGTAACGCCACAGGACCTGATCCGTGCCATTATCCTTCCTGTATCGCCACAGGACCTGATCCGTGCCGGTATCCTTCCTGTAACGCCACAGGACCTGATCCGTGCCATTATCCTTCCTGTATCGCCACAGGACCTGATCCGTGCCGGTATCCTTCCCGTAACGCCACAGGACCTGATCCGTGCCGGTATCCTTCCCGTAACGCCACAGGACCTGATCCGTGCCGGTATCCTTCCCGTAACGCCACAGGACCTGATCCGTGCCGGTATCCTTCCCGTAACGCCACGGGACCTGATCCGTGCCGGTATCCTTCCCGTAACGCCACAGGACCTGATCCGTGCCGGTATCCTTCCTGTAACGCCACAGGACCTGATCCGTGCCGGTATCCTTCCTGTAACGCCACAGGACCTGATCCGTGCCGCTATCCTTCCTGTAACGCCACAGGACCTGATCCGTGCCGCTATCCTTCCTGTAACGCCACAGGACCTGATCCGTGCCGGTATCCTTCCTGTAACGCCACAGGACCTGATCCGTGCCGGTATCCTTCCTGTAACGCCACAGGACCTGATCCGTGCCGGTATCCTTCCTGTAACGCCACAGGACCTGATCCGTGCCGCTATCCTTCCCGTAACGCCACAGGACCTGATCCGTGCCGTTATCCTTCCCGTAACGCCACAGGACCTGATCCGTGCCGCTATCCTTCCTGTAACGCCACAGGACCTGATCCGTGCCAGTATCCTTCCTGTAACGCCACAGGACCTGATCCGTGCCGCTATCCTTCCTGTAACGCCACGGGACCTGATCCGTGCCGGTATCCTTCCTGTAACGCCACAGGACCTGATCCGTGCCGCTATCCTCCCTGTAACGCCACGGGACCTGATCCCTGCCGGTATCCTTCCCGTAACGCCACAGGACCTGATCCGTGCCGGTATCCTTCCCGTAACGCCACAGGACCTGATCCGTGCCGGTATCCTTCCTGTAACGCCACAGGACCTGATCCGTGCCGTTATCCTTCCTGTAACGCCACAGGACCTGATCCGTGCCGGTATCCTTCCTGTAACGCCACAGGACCTGATCCGTGCCGGTATCCTTCCTGTAACGCCACAGGACCTGATCCGTGCCGGTATCCTTCCTGTATCGCCACAGGACCTGATCCGTGCCGTTATCCTTCCTGTAACGCCACAGGACCTGATCCGTGCCGGTATCCTTCCTGTAACGCCACAGGATCTGATCCGTGCCGGTATCCTTCCTGTAACGCCACAGGACCTGATCCGTGCCGCTATCCTTCCCGTAACGCCACAGGACCTGATCCGTGCCGGTATCCTTCCCGTAACGCCACAGGACCTGATCCCTGCCGGTATCCTTCCCGTAACGCCACAGGACCTGATCCGTGCCTGTATCCTTCCTGTAGCGTCACAGGACCTGATCCGTGCCGGTATCCTTCCTGTAACGCCACAGGACCTGATCCGTGCCATTATCCTTCCTGTAACGCCACAGGACCTGATCCGTGCCGTTATCCTTCCCGTAACACCACAGGACCTGATCCCTGCCGGTATCCTTCCCGTAACGCCACAGGACCTGATCCGTGCCTGTATCCTTCCTGTAGCGTCACAGGACCTGATCCGTGCCGGTATCCTTCCTGTATCGCCACAGGACCTGATCCGTGCCGCTATCCTTCCTGTAGCGCCACAGGACCTGATCCGTGCCGGTATCCTTCCCGTAACGCCACAGGACCTGATCAGTGCCGGTATCCTTCCTGTAACGCCACAGGACCTGATCCGTGCCGCTATCCTTCCCGTAACGCCACAGGACCTGATCCGTGCCGGTAACCTTCCAGTAACGCCACAGGATCTGATCCGTGCCGGTATCCTTCCTGTAACGCCACAGGACCTGATCGGTGCCATTATCCTTCCTGTAACGCCACAGGACCTGATCCGTGCCATTATCCTTCCTGTAACACCACAGGACCTGATCCGTGCCGGTATCCTTCCCGTAACGCCACAGGACCTGATCCGTGCCGGTATCCTTCCTGTATCGCCACAGGACCTGATCCGTGCCGGTATCCTTCCTGTAACGGCACAGGACCTGATCCGTGCCATTATCCTTCCTGTAACGCCACAGGACCTGATCCGTGCCGGTATCCTTCCTGTAACGCCACAGGACCTGATCGGTGCCATTATCCTTCCTGTAACGCCACAGGACCTGATCCGTGCCGGTATCCTTCCTGTAACGCCACAGGACCTGATCCGTGCCGCTATCCTTCCTGTAACGCCACAGGACCTGATCCGTGCCGTTATCCTTCCTGTAACGCCACAGGACCTGATCCGTGCCGGTATCCTTCCTGTAACGCCACGGGACCTGATCCGTGCCGGTATCCTTCCTGTAACGCCACGGGACCTGATCCGTGCCGGTATCCTTCCTGTAACGCCACGGGACCTGATCCGTGCCGGTATCCTTCCCGTAACGCCACGGGACCTGATCCGTGCCGGTATCCTTCCCGTAACGCCACAGGACCTGATCCGTGCCGGTATCCTTCCCGTAACGCCACAGGACCTGATCCGTGCCGGTATCCTTCCCGTAACGCCACAGGACCTGATCCGTGCCGGTATCCTTCCCGTAACGCCACAGGACCTGATCCGTGCCGGTATCCTTCCCGTAACGCCACGGGACCTGATCCGTGCCGGTATCCTTCCTGTAACGCCACAGGACCTGATCCGTGCCGGTATCCTTCCTGTAACGCCAGGGGACCTGATCCGTGCCGGTATCCTTCCCGTAACGCCACAGGACCTGATCCGTGCCGGTATCCTTCCCGTAACGCCACAGGACCTGATCCGTGCCGGTATCCTTCCCGTAACGCCACAGGACCTGATCCGTGCCGGTATCCTTCCCGTAATGCCACAGGACCTGATCCGTGCCGGTATCCTTCCTGTAACGTCACAGGACCTGATCCGTGCCGGTATCCTTCCTGTAACGTCACAGGACCTGGTCCGTGCCGGTATCCTTCCTGTAACGCCACAGGACCTGATCCGTGCCGGTATCCTTCCTGTAACGCCACAGGACCTGATCCGTGCCGGTATCCTTCCCGTAATGCCACAGGACCTGATCCGTGCCGGTATCCTTCCTGTAACGTCACAGGACCTGATCCGTGCCGGTATCCTTCCCGTAACGCCACAGGACCTGATCCGTGCCGGTATCCTTCCCGTAACGCCACAGGACCTGATCCGTGCCGGTATCCTTCCCGTAACGCCACAGGACCTGATCCGTGCCGGTATCCTTCCTGTAACGCCACAGGACCTGATCCGTGCCGGTATCCTTCCTGTAACGCCACAGGACCTGATCCGTGCCGGTATCCTTCCCGTAACGCCACAGGACCTGATCCGTGCCGCTATCCTTCCTGTAACGCCACAGGACCTGATCCGTGCCGGTATCCTTCCTGTAACGCCACAGGACCTGATCCGTGCCGGTATCCTTCCCGTAACGCCACAGGACCTGATCCGGGCCGGTATCCTTCCCGTAACGCCACAGGACCTGATCCGTGCCGGTATCCTTCCCGTAACGCCACAGGACCTGATCCGGGCCGGTATCCTTCCTGTAACGCCACAGGACCTGATCCGTGCCGGTATCCTTCCTGTAACGCCACAGGACCTGATCCGTGCCGGTATCCTTCCTGTAACGCCACAGGACCTGATCCGTGCCGGTATCCTTCCCGTAACGTCACAGGACCTGATCCGTGCCGGTAACCTTCCTGTAACGCCACAGGACCTGATCCGTGCCGGTATCCTTCCTGTAATGCCACAGGACCTGATCCGTGCCGGTATCCTTCCTGTAACGCCACAGGACCTGATCCGTGCCGCTATCCTTCCTGTATCGCCACAGGACCTGATCCGTGCCGGTATCCTTCCCGTAACGCCACAGGACCTGATCCGTGCCGGTATCCTTCCTGTAACGCCACAGGACCTGATCCGTGCCGGTATCCTTCCTGTAACGCCACAGGACCTGATCCGTGCCGCTATCCTTCCCGTAACGCCACAGGACCTGATCCGTGCCGGTGTCCTTCCCGTAACGCCACAGGACCTGATCCGGGCCGGTATCCTTCCTGTAACGCCACAGGACCTGATCCGTGCCGGTATCCTTCCTGTAACGTCACAGGACCTGATCCGTCCCGCTATCCTTCCTGTAACGCCACAGGACCTGATCCGTGCCGGTATCCTTCCTGTAACGCCACAGGACCTGATCCGTGCCGGTATCCTTCCCGTAACGCCACAGGACCTGATCCGTGCCGGTATCCTTCCTGTAACGCCACAGGACCTGATCCGTGCCGGTATCCTTCCTGTAACGCCACAGGACCTGATCCGTGCCGGTATCCTTCCTGTAACGTCACAGGACCTGATCCGTGCCGGTATCCTTCCTGTATCGCCACAGGACCTGATCCGTGCCGGTATCCTTCCTGTAACGCCACAGGACCTGATCCCTGCCGGTATCCTTCCCGTAACGCCACAGGACCTGATCCGTGCCGGTATCCTTCCCGTAACGCCACAGGACCTGATCCCTGCCGGTATCCTTCCCGTAACGCCACAGGACCTGATCCGTGCCGGTATCCTTCCTGTAACGCCACAGGACCTGATCCGTGCCGGTATCCTTCCCGTAACGCCACAGGACCTGATCCGTGCCGGTATCCTTCCTGTATCGCCACAGGACCTGATCCGTGCCGGTATCCTTCCTGTATCGCCACAGGACCTGATCCGTGCCGGTATCCTTCCTGTAACGCCACAGGACCTGATCAGTGCCGGTATCCTTCCTGTAACGTCACAGGACCTGATCCGTGCCGGTATCCTTCCTGTATCGCCACAGGACCTGATCAGTGCCATTATCCTTCCTGTAACGCCACAGGACCTGATCCGTGCCGGTATCCTTCCTGTAACGCCACAGGACCTGATCCGTGCCGCTATCCTTCCTGTAACGCCACAGGACCTGATCCGTGCCGGTATCCTTCCCGTAACGCCACAGGACCTGATCCGTGCCGGTATCCTTCCTGTAACGCCACAGGACCTGATCAGTGCCATTATCCTTCCTGTAACGCCACAGGACCTGATCAGTGCCATTATCCTTCCTGTAACGCCACAGGACCTGATCCGTGCCGGTATCCTTCCCGTAACACCACAGGACCTGATCCGTGCCGGTATCCTTCCCGTAACGCCACAGGACCTGATCCGTGCCGGTATCCTTCCTGTAACGCCACAGGACCTGATCCGTGCCGCTATCCTTCCTGTAACGCCACAGGATCCGATCCGTGCCGGTATCCTTCCCGTAACGCCACAGGACCTGATCCGTGCCGGTATCCTTCCTGTAACGCCACAGGACCTGATCCGTGCCGGTATCCTTCCTGTAACGCCACAGGACCTGATCCGTGCCGGTATCCTTCCCGTAACGCCACAGGACCTGATCCGTGCCGGTATCCTTCCTGTAACGCCACAGGACCTGATCCGTGCCGGTATCCTTCCTGTAACGCCACAGGACCTGATCCGTGCCGGTATCCTTCCTGTAACGCCACAGGACCTGATCCGTGCCGGTATCCTTCCTGTAACGCCACAGGACCTGATCCGTGCCGGTATCCATCCCGTAACGCCACAGGACCTGATCCGTGCCGGTATCCTTCCTGTAACGCCACAGGACCTGATCCGTGCCGGTATCCTTCCCGTAACGCCACAGGACCTGATCCGTGCCGGTATCCTTCCTGTAACGCCACAGGACCTGATCCGTGCCGCTATCCTTCCTGTAACGCCACAGGACCTGATCCGTGCCGGTAACCTTCCAGTAACGCCACAGGACCTGATCCGTGCCGGTATCCTTCCTGTAACGCCACAGGACCTGATCCGTGCCGGTATCCTTCCCGTAACGTCACAGGACCTGATCCGTGCCGGTAACCTTCCAGTAACGCCACAGGACCTGATCCGTGCCGGTATCCTTCCTGTAACGCCATAGGACCTGATCCGTGCCGGTATCCTTCCTGTAACGCCATAGGACCTGATCCGTGCCGGTATCCTTCCCGTAACGTCACAGGACCTGATCCGTGCCGGTAACCTTCCAGTAACGCCACAGGACCTGATCCGTGCCGGTATCCTTCCTGTAACGCCACAGGACCTGATCCGTGCCGCTATCCTTCCTGTAACGCCATAGGACCTGATCCGTGCCGGTATCCTTCCCGTAACGTCACAGGACCTGATCCGTGCCGGTAACCTTCCAGTAACGCCACAGGACCTGATCCGTGCCGGTATCCTTCCAGTAACGCCACAGGACCTGATCCGTGCCGGTATCCTTCCAGTAACGCCACAGGACCTGATCCGTGCCGGTATCCTTCCTGTAACGCCATAGGACCTGATCCGTGCCGCTATCCTTCCTGTAACGCCATAGGACCTGATCCGTGCCGGTATCCTTCCCGTAACGTCACAGGACCTGATCCGTGCCGGTAACCTTCCAGTAACGCCACAGGACCTGATCCGTGCCGGTATCCTTCCTGTAACGCCACAGGACCTGATCCGTGCCGCTATCCTTCCTGTAACGCCACAGGACCTGATCCGTGCCGCTATCCTTCCTGTAACGCCACGGGACCTGATCCGTGCCGGTATCCTTCCCGTAACGCCACAGGACCTGATCCGTGCCGGTATCCTTCCTGTAACGCCACAGGACCTGATCTGTGCCGGTATCCTTCCTGTAACGCCACAGGACCTGATCCGTGCCGCTATCCTTCCTGTAACGCCACAGGACCTGATCCGTGCCGCTATCCTTCCTGTAACGCCACGGGACCTGATCCGTGCCGGTATCCTTCCCGTAACGCCACAGGACCTGATCCGTGCCGGTATCCTTCCTGTAACGCCACAGGACCTGATCCGTGCCGGTATCCTTCCCGTAACGCCACAGGACCTGATCCGTGCCGGTATCCTTCCTGTAACGCCACAGGACCTGATCCGTGCCGGTATCCTTCCCGTAACGCCACAGGACCTGATCCGTGCCGGTATCCTTCCTGTAACGCCACAGGACCTGATCCGTGCCGGTATCCTTCCCGTAACGCCACAGGACCTGATCCGTGCCGGTATCCTTCCTGTATCGCCACAGGACCTGATCCGTGCCATTATCCTTCCTGTAACGCCACAGGACCTGATCCGTGCCGGTATCCTTCCTGTAACGCCACAGGACCTGATCCGTGCCATTATCCTTCCTGTAACGCCACAGGACCTGATCCGTGCCGCTATCCTTCCTGTAACGCCACAGGACCTGATCCGTGCCGGTATCCTTCCTGTAACGCCACAGGACCTGATCCGTGCCGGTATCCTTCCCGTAACGCCACAGGACCTGATCCGTGCCGGTATCCTTCCTGTAACGCCACAGGACCTGATCCGTGCCATTATCCTTCCCGTAACGCCACAGGACCTGATCTGTGCCGGTATCCTTCCCGTAACGCCACAGGACCTGATCCGTGCCGGTATCCTTCCTGTAACGCCACAGGACCTGATCCGTGCCGGTATCCTTCCCGGAACGCCACAGGACCTGATCCGTGCCGGTATCCTTCCTGTAACGCCACAGGACCTGATCCGTGCCGGTATCCTTCCCGGAACGCCACAGGACCTGATCCGTGCCGGTATCCTTCCTGTAACGCCACAGGACCTGATCCGTGCCGGTATCCTTCCTGTAACGCCACAGGACCTGATCCGTGCCGGTATCCTTCCTGTAACGCCACAGGACCTGATCCGTGCCGGTATCCTTACTGTAACGTCACAGGACCTGATCCGTGCCGGTATCCTTCCTGTAACGCCACAGGACCTGATCCGTGCTGGTATCCTTCCTGTAACGCCACAGGACCTGATCCGTGCCGGTATCCTTCCTGTAACGCCACAGGATCTGATCCGTGCCGGTAACCTTCCCGTAACGCCACAGGACCTGATCCGTGCCGGTATCCTTCCTGTAACGCCACAGGATCTGATCCGTGCCGGTAACCTTCCCGTAACGCCACAGGACCTGATCCGTGCCGGTATCCTTCCTGTAACGCCACAGGACCTGATCCGTGCCGGTATCCTTCCCGTAACGCCACAGGACCTGATCCGTGCCGGTATCCTTCCCGTAACGCCACAGGACCTGATCTGTGCCGGTATCCTTCCTGTAACGCCACAGGACCTGATCCGTGCCGGTATCCTTCCCGTAACGCCACAGGACCTGATCCGTGCCGGTATCCTTCCTGTAACGCCACAGGACCTGATCAGTGCCGGTATCCTTCCTGTATCGCCACAGGACCTGATCAGTGCCGGTATCCTTCCCGTAACGCCACAGGACCTGATCCGTGCCATTATCCTTCCTGTAACGTCACAGGACCTGATCCGTGCCGCTATCCTTCCCGTAACGCCACAGGACCTGATCCGTGCCGGTATCCTTCCTGTAACGCCACTGGACCTGATCCGTGCCGGTATCCTTCCTGTAACGCCACAGGACCTGATCCGTGCCGGTATCTTTCCCGTAACGCCACAGGACCTGATCCGCGCCGGTATCCTTCCTGTAACGCCACAGGACCTGATCCGTGCCATTATCCTTCCTGTAACGTCACAGGACCTGATCCGTGCCATTATCCTTCCCGTAACGCCACAGGACCTGATCCGTGCCGGTATCCTTCCTGTATCGCCACAGGACCTGATCCGTGCCGGTACCCTTCCTGTAACGCCACAGGACCTGATCCGTGCCATTATCCTTCCTGTATCGCCACAGGACCTGATCCGTGCCGGTATCCTTCCTGTAACGCCACAGGACCTGATCGGTGCCATTATCCTTCCTGTAACGTCACAGGACCTGATCCGTGCCGGTATCCTTCCTGTAACGCCACGGGACCTGCTCCGTGCCGGTATCCTTCCTGTAACGCCACAGGACCTGATCCGTGCCGGTATCCTTCCCGTAACGCCACAGGACCTGATCCGTGCCGGTATCCTTCCCGTAACGCCACAGGACCTGATCCGTGCCGGTATCCTTCCGGTAACGCCACAGGACCTGATACGTGCCGGTATCCTTCCTGTAACGCCACAGGACCTGATCCGTGCCGGTATCCTTCCCGTAACGTCACAGGACCTGATCCGTGCCGGTATCCTTCCTGTAACACCACAGGACCTGATCCGTGCCGGTATCCTTCCTGTAACGCCACAGGACCTGATCCGTGCTGGTATCCTTCCTGTAACGCCACAGGACCTGATCCGTACCGGTATCCTTCCTGTAACGTCACAGGACCTGATCCGTGCCGGTATCCTTCCTGTAACGTCACAGGACCTGATCCGTGCCGGTATCCTTCCCGTAACGCCACAGGACCTGATCCGTACCGGTATCCTTCCTGTAACGTCACAGGACCTGATCCGTGCCGGTATCCTTCCTGTAACGCCACAGGACCTGATCCGTACCGGTATCCTTCCTGTAACGTCACAGGACCTGATCCGTGCCGGTATCCTTCCTGTAACGCCACAGGACCTGATCCGTGCCGCTATCCTTCCCGTAACGTCACAGGACCTGATCCGTGCCGGTATCCTTCCTGTAACGTCACAGGACCTGATCCGTGCCGGTATCCTTCCGGTAACGCCACAGGACCTGATCCGTGCCGGTATCCTTCCCGTAACGCCACAGGACCTGATCCGTGCCGGTATCCTTCCCGTAACGCCACAGGACCTGATCCGTGCCGGTATCCTTCCTGTAACGCCACAGGACCTGATCCGTGCCGGTATCCTTCCTGTAACGCCACAGGACCTGATCCGTGCCGGTATCCTTCCTGTAACGCCACAGGACCTGATCCGTGCCGGTGTCCTTCCTGTAACGCCGCAGGACCTGATCCGTGCCATTATCCTTCCTGTAACGGCACAGGACCTGATCCGTGCCGGTGTCCTTCCTGTAACGCCGCAGGACCTGATCCGTGCCATTATCCTTCCGGTAACGCCACAGGACCTGATCCGTGCCGTTATCCTTCCCGTAACGCCACAGGACCTGATCCGTGCCGGTATCCTTCCCGTAACGCCACAGGACCCGATCCGTGCCGGTATCCTTCCTGTAACGCCACAGGACCTGATCCGTGCCGGTATCCTTCCCGTAACGCCACAGGACCTGATCCGTGCCGGTATCCTTCCTGTAACGCCACAGGACCTGATCCGTGCCGGTATCCTTCCTGTAACGCCACAGGACCTGATCCGTGCCGCTATCCTTCCCGTAACGCCACAGGACCTGATCCGTGCCGGTATCCTTCCTGTAACGCCACAGGACCTGATCCGTGCCGGTATCCTTCCCGTAACGCCACAGGACCTGATCCGTGCCGGTATCCTTCCTGTAACGCCACAGGACCTGATCCGTGCCGGTATCCTTCCTGTAACGCCACAGGACCTGATCCGTGCCGGTATCCTTCCCGTAACGCCACAGGACCCGATCCGTGCCGGTATCCTTCCCGTAACGCCACAGGACCCGATCCGTGCCGGTATCCTTCCCGTAACGCCACAGGACCCGATCCATGCCGGTATCCTTCCCGTAACGCCACAGGACCTGATCAGTGCCGGTATCCTTCCCGTAACGCCACAGGACCTGATCCGTGCCGGTATCCTTCCTGTAACGCCACAGGACCCGATCCGTGCCGGTATCCTTCCCGTAACGCCACAGGACCTGATCCGTGCCGGTATCCTTCCCGTAACGCCACAGGACCTGATCCGTGCCGGTATCCTTCCTGTAACGCCACAGGACCTGATCCGTGCCGGTATCCTTCCTGTAACGGCACAGGACCTGATCCGTGCCGGTATCCTTCCCGTAACGCCACAGGACCTGATCCGTGCCGGTATACTTCCTGTAACGCCACAGGACCTGATCCGTGCCGGTATCCTTCCTGTAACGCCACAGGACCTGATCCGTGCCGGTATCCTTCCTGTATCGCCACAGGACCTGATCCGTGCCGGTATCCTTCCTGTAACGCCACAGGACCTGATCCGTACCGGTATCCTTCCCGTAACGTCACAGGGACCTGATCCGTGCCGGTATCCTTCCCGTAACGCCACAGGACCTGATCCATGCCGGTATCCTTCCTGTAACGCCACAGGACCTGATCCGTGCCGCTATCCTTCCCGTAACGCCACAGGACCTGATCCATGCCGGTATCCTTCCTGTAACGCCACAGGACCTGATCCGTGCCGTATCCTTCCTGTAACGCCACAGGACCTGATCCGTGCCGGTATCCTACCTGTAACGTCACAGGACCTGATCCGTGCCGCTATCCTTCCTGTAACGCCACAGGACCTGATCCGTGCCGGTATCCTTCCCGTAACGCCACAGGACCTGATCGGTGCGGTATCCTTCCCGTAACGCCACAGGACCTGATCCGTGCCGGTATCCTTCCTGTAACGCCACAGGACCTGATCCGTGCCGTCTATCCTTCCTGTAACGCCACAGGACCTGATCCGTGCCGCTATCCTTCCCGTAACGCCACAGGACCTGATCCATGCCGGTATCCTTCCTGTAACGCCACAGGACCTGATCCGTGCCGGTATCCTTCCCGTAACGCCACAGGACCTGATCCGTGCCGCTATCCTTCCCGTAACGCCACAGGACCTGATCCGTGCCGGTATCCTTCCTGTAACGCCACAGGACCTGATCCGTGCCGGTATCCTTCCTGTAACGCCACAGGACCTGATCCGTGCCGGTATCCTTCCTGTAACGCCACAGGACCTGATCCGTGCCGGTATCCTTCCTGTAACGCCACAGGACCTGATCCGTGCCGGTATCCTTCCTGTAACGCCACAGGACCTGATCCGTGCCGGTATCCTTCCTGTAACGCCACAGGACCTGATCCGTGCCGGTATCCTTCCTGTAACGCCACAGGACCTGATCCGTGCCGGTATCCTTCCTGTAACGCCACAGGACCTGATCCGTGCCGGTATCCTTCCTGTAACGCCACAGGACCTGATCCGTGCCGGTATCCTTCCTGTAACGCCACAGGACCTGATCCGTGCCGCTATCCTTCCTGTAACGCCACAGACCCGATCCGTGCCGATATCCTTCCTGTAACACCACAGGACCTGATCCGTGCCGGTATCCTTCCTGTAACGCCACAGGACCTGATCCGTGCCTGTATCCTTCCCGTAACGCCACAGGACCTGATCCGTGCCACTATCCTTCCTGTAACGCCACAGGACCTGATCCGTGCCGCTATCCTTCCGTAACGCCACAGGACCTGATCCGTGCCGGTATCCTTCTGTAACGCCACAGGACCTGATCCGTGCCGGTATCCTTCCTGTAACGCACAGGACCTGATCCGTGCCGGTATCCTTCCGGTAACGCCACAGGACCTGATCCGTGCCGGTATCCTTCCCGAAACGCCACAGGACCTGATCCGTGCCGGTATCCTTCCTGTACGCCACAGGACCTGATCCGTGCCGCTATCCTTCCTGTAACGCCACTGGACCTGATCCGTGCCGGTGTCCTTCCTGTAACGGCACAGGACCTGATCCGTGCCGGTATCCTTCCTGTAACACCACAGGACCTGATCCGTGCCGGTATCCTTCCTGTAACGCCACAGGACCTGATCCGTGCCGTTATCCTTCCTGTAGCGTCACAGGACCTGATCCGTGCCGGTATCCTTCCTGTAACGCCACAGGACCTGATCCGTGCCATTATCCTTCCCGTAACGCCACAGGACCTGATCCGTGCCGGTATCCTTCCTGTAACGTCACAGGACCTGATCCGTGCTGGTAACCTTCCTGTAACGCCACAGGACCTGATCCGTGCCGGTATCCTTCCTGTATCGCCACAGGACCTGATCCGTGCCCGTATCCTTCCTGTAACGCCACAGGACCTGATCCGTGCCGTATCCTTCCCGTAACGCCACAGGACCTGATCTGTGCCGGTATCCTTCCCGTAACGTCACAGGACCTGATCCGTGCCGCTATCCTTCCCGTAACGCCACAGGACCTGATCCATGCCGGTATCCTTCCCGTAACGCCACAGGACCTGATCCGTGCCGGTATCCTTCCCGTAACGCCACAGGACCTGATCCGTGCCGGTATCCTTCCTGTAACGCCAGGGGACCTGATCCGTGCCGGTATCCTTCCTGTAACGCCACAGGACCTGATCCGTGCCGGTATCCTTCTGTAACGCCAGGGGACCTGATCCGTGCCGGTATCCTTCCCGTAACGCCACAGGACCTGATCCGTGCCGGTATCCTTCCCGTAACGCCACAGGACCTGATCCGTGCCGGTATCCCTTCCTGTAACGTCACAGGACCTGATCCGTGCCGGTATCCTTCCTGTAACGCCACAGGACCTGATCCGTGCCGTATCCTTCCAGTAATGCCACAGGACCTGATCCGTGCCGGTATCCTTCCCGTAACGCCACAGGACCTGATCCGTGCCGCTATCCTTCCCGTAACGCCACAGGACCTGATCCCTGCCGCTATCCTTCCTGTAACGCCACAGGACCTGATCCGTGCCGGTGTCCTTCCTGTAACGCCACAGGACCTGATCCGTGCCGGTATCCTTCCCGTAACGCCACAGGACCTGATCCGTGCCGGTATCCTTCCTGTAAAGCCACAGGACCTGATCCGTGCAGGTGTCCTTCCTGTAACGCCACAGGACCTGATCCGTGCCGGTATCCTTCCCGTAACGCCACAGGACCTGATCCGTGCCATTATCCTTCCTGTAACGCCACAGGACCTGATCCGTGCCGCTATCCTTCCCGTAACGCCACAGGACCTGATCCCTGCCGGTATCCTTCCCGTAACGCCACAGGACCTGATCCGTGCCGGTATCCTTCCCGTAACACCACAGGACCTGATCCGTGCCGCTATCCTTCCCGTAACGCCACGGGACCTGATCCGTGCCGGTATCCTTCCAGTAACGCCACAGGACCTGATCCGTGCCGGTAACCTTCCTGTACGCCACAGGACCTGATCCGTGCCGGTGTCCTTCCCGTAACGCCACAGGACCTGATCCGTGCCGGTATCCTTCCCGTAACGCCACAGGACCTTATCCGTGCCGCTATCCTTCCCGTAACGCCACAGGACCTGATCCGTGCCGGTAACCTTCCCTGTAACGCCACAGGACCTGATCCGTGCCGGTATCCTTCCCGTAACGCCACAGGACCTGATCGGTGCCGGTATCCTTCCTGTAACGCCACAGGACCTGATCCGTGCCGCTATCCTTCCTGTAACGCCACAGGACCTGATCCGTGCCGGTATCCTTCCTGTAACGCCACAGGACCTGATCCGTCGCGGTATCCTTCCTGTAACGCCACAGGACCTGATCAGTGCCGCTATCCTCCTGTAACGCCACAGGACCTGATCCGTGCCGGTATCCCTTCCTGTAACGCCACAGGACCTGATCAGTGCCGGTATCCTTCTGTAACGCCACAGGACCTGATCCGTGCCGGTATCCTTCCTGTAACGCCACAGGACCTGATCCGTGCCGGTGTCCTTCCTGTAACGCCACAGGACCTGATCCGTGCCGGTATCCTTCCTGTAACGCCACAGGACCTGATCCGTGCCGGTATCCTTCCTGTAACGCCACATGACCTGATCCGTGCCGGTATCCTTCCTGTAACGGCACAGGACCTGATCCGTGCCGGTATCCTTCCCGTAACGCCACAGGACCTGATCCGTGCCGATATCCTTCCTGTAACGCCACAGGACCTGATCCGTACCGGTATCCTTCCCGTAACGCCACAGGACCTGATCCGTGCCGGTATCCTTCCTGTAACGCCACAGGACCTGATCCGTGCCGGTATCCTTCCTGTAACGCCACAGGACCTGATCCGTGCCGGTATCCTTCCGGTAACGCCACAGACCTGATCCGTGCCGGTATCCTTCCTGTAACGCCACAAGACCTGATCCGTGCCATTATACTTCCTGTAACGCCACAGGACCTGATCCGTGCCGGTATCCTTCCCGTAACGCCACAGGACCTGATCCGTGCCGGTATCCTTCCTGTAACGCCACAGGACCTGATCCGTGCCGGTATCCTTCCTGTAACGCCACAGGACCTGATCCGTGCGTATCCTTCCTGTAACGCCACAGGACCTGATCCGTGCCGGTATCCTTCCTGTAACGCCACAGGACCTGATCCGTGCCGGTATCCTTCCTGTAACGCCACAGGACCTGATCCGTGCCGGTATCCTTCCTGTAACGCCACAGGACCTGATCCGTGCCGGTATCCTTCCTGTAACGCCACAGGACCTGATCCGTGCCGGTATCCTTCCTGTAACGCCACAGGACCTGATCCGTGCCATTATACTTCCTGTAACGCCACAGGACCTGATCCGTGCCATTATACTTCCTGTAACGCCACAGGACCTGATCCGTGCCATTATCCTTCCTGTATCGCCACAGGACCTGATCCGTGCCGGTATCCTTCCTGTAACGCCACAGACCTGATCCATGCCGTATCCTTCCCGTAACGCCACAGGACCTGATCCGTGCGGGTATCCTTCCTGTAACGCCACAGGACCTGATCCGTGCCGGTATCCTTCCTGTAACGCCATAGGACCTGATCCGTGCCGGTAACCTTCCTGTAACGCCACAGGACCTGATCCGTGCCGGTATACTTCCTGTAACGCTACAGGACCTGATCCGTCCCGCTATCCTTCCCGTAACGCCACAGGACCTGATCCGTGCCGCTATCCTTCCTGTAACGCCACAGGACCTGATCCGTGCCGGTAACCTTCCTGTAACGCCACAGGACCTGATCCGTGCCGGTATACTTCCTGTAACGCACAGGACCTGATCCGTCCCGCTATCCTTCCCGTAACGCCACAGGACCTGATCCGTGCTGGTATCCTTCCCGTAACGCACTGGACCTGATCCGTGCCGGTATCCTTCCTGTAACGCCACAGGACCCGATCCGTGCCGGTATTCTTCCTGTAACGCCACAGGACCTGATCCGTGCCGGTATCCTTCCTGTAACGCCACAGGACCTGATCCGTGCCGGTATCCTTCCTGTAACGCCACAGGACCCGATCCGTGCCGGTATTCTTCCTGTAACGCCACAGGACCTGATCCGTGCCGGTATCCTTCCTGTAACGCCACAGCACCTGATCCGTGCCGGTATCCTTCCCGTAACGCCACAGGACCTGATCCGTGCCGGTATCCTTCCCGTAACGCCACAGGACCTGATCCGTGCCGGTATCCTTCCTGTAACGGCACAGGACCTGATCCGTGCCGGTATCCTTCCTGTAACGGCACAGGACCTGATCAGTGCCGGTATCCTTCCTGTAACGCCACAGGACCTGATCTGTGCCATTATCCTTCCCGTAACGCCACAGGACCTGATCCGTGCCGGTATCCTTCCTGTAACGGCACAGGACCTGATCCGTGCCGGTATCCTTCCTGTAACGCCACAGGACCTGATCCGTGCCGGTATCCTTCCTGTAACGCCACAGGACCTGATCCGTGCCGGTATCCTTCCCGTAACGCCACGGGACCTGATCAGTGCCGGTATCCTTCCTGTAACGCCACAGGACCTGATCAGTGCCGGTATCCTTCCCGTAACGCCACGGGACCTGATCAGTGCCGGTATCCTTCCCGTAATGCCACAGGACCTGATCCGTGCCATTATCCTTCCTGTAACGCCACGGGACCTGATCAGTGCCGGTATCCTTCCCGTAACGCAACAGGACCTGATCCGTGCCGGTATCCTTCCTGTAACGCCACAGGACCTGATCCGTGCCGCTATCCTTCCCGTAACGCCACAGGACCTGATCAGTGCCGGTATCCATCCCGTAACGCCACAGGACCTGATCCGTGCCGGTATCCTTCCTGTAACGCCACCGGACCTGATCCGTCCCGCTATCCTTCCCGTATCGCCACAGGACCTGATCCGTCCCGCTATCCTTCCCGTAACGCCACAGGACCTGATCAGTGCCGGTATCCTTCCCGTAACGCCACGGGACCTGATCAGTGCCGGTATCCTTCCCATAACGTCACAGGACCTGATCCGTGCCGGTATCCTTCCCGTAATGCCACAGGACCTGATCCGTGCCATTATCCTTCCTGTAACGCCACGGGACCTGATCAGTGCCGGTATCCTTCCCGTAACGCAACAGGACCTGATCCGTGCCGGTATCCTTCCTGTAACGCCACAGGACCTGATCCGTGCCGCTATCCTTCCGTAACGCCACAGGACCTGATCCGTGCCGGTATCCATCCCGTAACGCCACAGGACCTGATCCGTGCCGGTATCCTTCCTGTAACGCCACCGGACCTGATCCGTCCCGCTATCCTTCCCGTAACGCCACAGGACCTGATCCGTACCGGTATCCTTCCCGTAACGCCACAGGACCTGATCCGTGCCGGTATCCTTCCTGTAACGCCACAGGACCTGATCCGTGCCGGTATCCTTCCCGTAACGCCACAGGACCTGATCCGTACCGGTATCCTTCCTGTAACGCCACAGGACCTGATCCGTGCCTGTATCCTTCCTGTATCGCCACAGGACCTGATCCGTGCCGGTATCCTTCCTGTAACGTCACAGGACCTGATCCGTGCCGGTATCCTTCCCGTAACACCACAGGACCTGATCCGTGCCGGTATCCTTCCTGTAACGCCACAGGACCTGATCCGTGCCGCTATCCTTCCCGTAACGCCACAGGACCTGATCCGTGCCGGTATCCTTCCCGTAACGCCACAGGACCTGATCCGTACCGGTATCCTTCCTGTAACGCCACAGGACCTGATCCGTGCCTGTATCCTTGCTGTAACGCCACAGGACCTGATCCGTGCCTGTATCCTTCCTGTATCGCCACAGGACCTGATCCGTGCCGGTATCCTTCCCGTAACGCCACAGAACCTGATCCGTACCGGTATCCTTCCTGTAACGCCACAGGACCTGATCCGTGCCGCTATCCTTCCCGTAACGCCACAGGACCTGATCCGTGCCGGTATCCTTCCCGTAATGCCACAGGACCTGATCCCTGCCGGTATCCTTCCTGTAACGCCACAGGACCTGATCCGTGCCGGTATCCTTCCCGTAACGCCACAGGACCTGATCCGTGCCGGTATCCTTCCCGTAGCGCCACAGGACCTGATCCGTGCCGGTATCCTTCCCGTAACGCCACAGGACCTGATCCGTGCCGGTATCCTTCCTGTAACGCCACAGGACCTGATCCGTGCCGCTATCCTTCCTGTAACGCCACAGGACCTGATCCGTGCCGGTATTCTTCCTGTAACTCCACAGGACCTGATCCGTGCCGGTATCCTTCCTGTAACGCCACAGGACCTGATCCGTGCCGGTATCCTTCCTGTAACGCCACAGGACCTGATCAGTGCCGGTATCCTTCCTGTAACGTCACAGGACCTGATCCGTGCCGGTATCCTTCCCGTAACGCCACAGGACCTGATCCGTGCCGGTATCCTTCCTGTAACGCCACAGGACCTGATCCGTGCCGGTATCCTTCCCGTAACGCCACAGGACCTGATCCGTGCCATTATCCTTCCTGTATCGCCACAGGACCTGATCCGTGCCGGTAACCTTCCTGTAACGCCACAGGACCTGATCCGTGCCGGTATCGTTCCTGTAACGCCACAGGAACCGATCCGTGCCGGTATCCTTCCCGTAACGCCACAGGACCTGATCCGTGCCGGTATCCTTCCTGTAACGCCACAGGACCTGATCCGTGCCGGTATCCTTCCGGTAACGCCACAGGACCTGATCCGTGCCGGTATCCTTCCCGTAACGTCACAGGACCTGATCCGTGCCGCTATCCTTCCCGTAACGCCACAGGACCTGATCCGTGCCGGTATCCTTCCCGTAACGCCACAGGACCTGATCCGTGCCGGTATCCTTCCTGTAACGCCACAGGACCTGATCCGTGCCGGTATCCTTCCTGTAACGCCACAGGACCTGATCCGTGCCGGTATCCTTCCTGTAACGCCACAGGACCTGATCCGTGCCGGTATCCTTCCCGTAACTCCACAGGACCTGATCCGTACCGGTATCCTTCCTGTAACGCCACAGGACCTGATCCGTACCGGTATCCTTCCTGTAACGGCACAGGACCTGATCCGTGCCGGTATCCTTCCCGTAACGCCACAGGACCTGATCCGTGCCATTATCCTTCCTGTAACGTCACAGGACCTGATCCGTGCCGGTATCCTTCCTGTATCACCACAGGACCTGATCCGTGCCGGTATCCTTCCTGTAACGCCACAGGACCTGATCCGTGCCGGTATTCTTCCCGTAACGCCACAGGACCTGATCCGTGCCGGTATCCTTCCCGTAACGCCACAGGACCTGATCCGTGCCGGTATCCTTCCTGTAACGCCACAGGACCTGATCCGTGCCGGTATCCTTCCTGTAACGCCACAGGACCTGATCCGTGCCGGTATTCTTCCCGTAACGCCACAGGACCTGATCCGTGCCGGTATCCTTCCTGTAACGCCACAGGACCTGATCCGTGCCGGTATCCTTCCTGTAACGCCACAGGACCTGATCCGTACCGGTATCCTTCCTGTAACGCCACAGGACCTGATCCGTACCGGTATCCTTCCTGTAACGGCACAGGACCTGATCCGTGCCGGTATCCTTCCCGTAACGCCACAGGACCTGATCCGTGCCATTATCCTTCCTGTAACGTCACAGGACCTGATCCGTGCCGGTATCCTTCCTGTATCGCCACAGGACCTGATCCGTGCCGGTATCCTTCCCGTAACGTCACAGGACCTGATCCGTGCCGGTATCCTTCCTGTAACGCCACAGGACCTGATCCGTGCCGGTATCCTTCCTGTAACGCCACAGGACCTGATCCGTGCCGGTATCCTTCCCGTAACGCCACAGGAACTGATCCGTGCCGGTATCCTTCCTGTAACGCCACGGGACCTGATCCGTGCCGGTATCCTTCCCGTAACGCCGCAGGATCTGATCCGTGCCGGTATCCTTCCCGTAACGCCACAGGATCTGATCCGTGCCGGTATCCTTCCTGTAACGCCACAGGACCTGATCCGTGCCGGTATCCTTCCAGTAATGCCACAGGACCCGATCCGTGCCGGTATCCTTCCTGTAACGCCACAGGACCTGATCCGTGCCGGTATCCTTCCAGTAATGCCACAGGACCCGATCCGTGCCGGTATCCTTCCTGTAACGCCACAGGACCTGATCCGTGCCGGTATCCTTCCTGTAACGCAACAGGACCTGATCCGTGCCTGCATCCTTCCTGTAACGCCACAGGACCTGATCCGTGCCGCTATCCTTCCCGTAACGCCACAGGACCTGATCCGTGCCATTATCCTTCCTGTAACGTCACAGGACCTGATCCGTGCCGGTATCCTTCCTGTATCACCACAGGACCTGATCCGTGCCGGTATCCTTCCTGTAACGCCACAGGACCTGATCCGTGCCGGTATTCTTCCCGTAACGCCACAGGACCTGATCCGTGCCGGTATCCTTCCCGTAACGCCACAGGACCTGATCCGTGCCGGTATCCTTCCCGTAACGCCACAGGACCTGATCCGTGCCGCTATCCTTCCCGTAACGCCACAGGACCTGATCCGGGCCGGTATCCTTCCTGTAACGCCACAGGACCTGATCCGTGCCGGTATCCTTCCAGTAATGCCACAGGACCTGATCCGTGCCGGTATCCTTCCTGTAACGCCACAGGACCTGATCCGTGCCGGTATCCTTCCTGTAACGCCACAGGACCTGATCAGTGCCGGTATCCTTCCTGTAACGCCACAGGACCTGATCCGTGCCGCTATACTTCCTGTAACGCCACAGGACCTGATCCGTGCCGGTATCCTTCCCGTAACGTCACAGGACCTGATCCGTGCCGGTATCCTTCCTGTAACGCCACAGGACCTGATCCGTGCCGGTATCCTTCCTGTAACGCCACAGGACCTGATCCGTGCCGGTATCCTTCCCGTAACGCCACAGGAACTGATCCGTGCCGGTATCCTTCCTGTAACGCCACGGGACCTGATCCGTGCCGGTATCCTTCCCGTAACGCCGCAGGATCTGATCCGTGCCGGTATCCTTCCCGTAACGCCACAGGATCTGATCCGTGCCGGTATCCTTCCTGTAACGCCACAGGACCTGATCCGTGCCGGTATCCTTCCAGTAATGCCACAGGACCCGATCCGTGCCGGTATCCTTCCTGTAACGCCACAGGACCTGATCCGTGCCGGTATCCTTCCAGTAATGCCACAGGACCCGATCCGTGCCGGTATCCTTCCTGTAACGCAACAGGACCTGATCCGTGCCTGCATCCTTCCTGTAACGCCACAGGACCTGATCCGTGCCGCTATCCTTCCCGTAACGCCACAGGACCTGATCCGTGCCGGTATCCTTCCCGTAACGCCACAGGATCTGATCCGTGCCGGTATCCTTCCTGTAACGCCACAGGACCTGATCCGTGCCGGTATCCTTCCAGTAATGCCACAGGACCCGATCCGTGCCGGTATCCTTCCTGTAACGCCACAGGACCTGATCCGTGCCGGTATCCTTCCAGTAATGCCACAGGACCCGATCCGTGCCGGTATCCTTCCTGTAACGCAACAGGACCTGATCCGTGCCTGCATCCTTCCTGTAACGCCACAGGACCTGATCCGTGCCGCTATCCTTCCCGTAACGCCACAGGACCTGATCCGTGCCGGTATCCTTCCTGTAACGCCACAGGACCTGATCCGTGCCGGTATCCTTCCAGTAACGCCACAGGACCTGATCCGTGCCGGTATCCTTCCTGTAACGCCACAGGACCTGATCCGTGCCGGTATCCTTCCAGTAACGCCACAGGACCTGATCCGTGCCATTATCCTTCCTGTATCGCCACAGGACCTGATCCGTGCCGGTATCCTTCCCGTAACGCCACAGGACCTGATCCGTGCCGGTATCCTTCCCGTAACGCCACAGGACCTGATCCGTGCCGGTATCCTTCCTGTAACGCCACAGGACCTGATCCGTGCCGGTATCCTTCCTGTATCGCCACAAGACCTGATCCGTGCCGGTATCCTTCCTGTAACGCCACAGGACCTGATCCCTGCCGGTATCCTTCCTGTATCGCCACAAGACCTGATCCGTGCCGGTATCCTTCCTGTAACGCCACAGGACCTGATCCGTGCCGGTATCCTTCCTGTAACGCCACAGGACCTGATCCGTACCGGTATCCTTCCTGTAACGCCACAGGACCTGATCCGTGCCGCTATCCTTCCCGTAACGCCACAGGACCTGATCCGTGCCGCTATCCTTCCTGTAACGCCACAGGACCTGATCCGTGCCGGTATCCTTCCTGTAACGCCAGGGCACCTGATCCGTGCCGGTATCCTTCCTGTAACGCCACAGGACCTGATCCGTGCCGCTATCCTTCCTGTAACGCCACAGGACCTGATCCGTGCCGGTATCCTTCCTGTAACGCCAGGGGACCTGATCCGTGCCGGTATCCTTCCTGTAACGCCACAGGACCTGATCCGTGCCGGTATCCTTCCTGTAACGCCAGGGGACCTGATCCGTGCCGGTATCCTTCCTGTAACGCCACAGGACCTGATCCGTGCCGGTATCCTTCCCGTAACGCCACGGGACCTGATCCGTGCCGGTATCCTTCCTGTAACGCCACAGGACCTGATCCGTGCCGGTATCCTTCCTGTAACGCCACAGGACCTGATCCGTGCCATTATCCTTCCTGTAACGCCACAGGACCTGATCCGTGCCGGTATCCTTCCTGTAACGCCACAGGACCTGATCCGTGCCGGTATCCTTCCTGTAACGCCACAGGACCTGATCCGTGCCGCTATCCTTCCTGTAACGCCACAGGACCTGATCCGTGCCGGTATCCTTCCTATAACGTCACAGGACCTGATCCGTGCCGCTATCCTTCCTGTAACGCCACAGGACCCGGTCCGTGCCGGTATCCTTCCGGTAACACCACAGGACCTGATCCGTGCCGGTATCCTTCCCGTAGCGCCACAGGACCTGATCCGTGCCAGTATCCTTCCAGTAACGCCACAGGACCTGATCCGTGCCGCTATCCTTCCCGTAACGCCACGGGACCTGATCCGTGCCGCTATCCTTCCCGTAACGCCACGGGACCTGATCCGTGCCGGTATCCTTCCTGTAACGCCACAGGACCTGATCCGTGCCGGTATCCTTCCTGTAACGCCACAGGACCTGATCCGTGCCGGTATCCTTCCCGTAACGCCACGGGACCTGATCCGTGCCTGTATCCTTCCCGTAACGCCACAGGACCTGATCCGTGCCGGTATCCTTCCTGTAACGCCAGGGGACCTGATCCGTGCCGGTATCCTTCCCGTAACGCCACGGGACCTGATCCGTGCCGGTATCCTTCCTGTAACGCCACAGGACCTGATCCGTGCCGGTATCCTTCCCGTAACGCCACAGGACCTGATCAGTGCCGGTATCCTTCCTGTAACGCCACAGGACCTGATCCGTGCCGGTATCCTTCCTGTAACGCCAGGGGACCTGATCCGTGCCGGTATCCTTCCTGTAACGCCAGGGGACCTGATCCGTGCCATTATCCTTCCCGTAACGCCACAGGACCTGATCCGTGCCGGTATCCTTCCTGTAACGCCACAGGACCTGATCCGTGCCGGTATCCTTCCCGTAACGCCACAGGACCTGATCCGTGCCGCTATCCTTCCCGTAACGCCACGGGACCTGATCCGTGCCGGTATCCTTCCTGTAACGCCAGGGGACCTGATCCGTGCCATTATCCTTCCCGTAACGCCACGGGACCTGATCCGTGCCGGTATCCTTCCCGTAACGCCACGGGACCTGATCCGTGCCGGCATCCTTCCTGTAACGCCAGGGGACCTGATCCGTGCCGGTATCCTTCCCGTAACGCCATGGGACCTGATCCGTACCGCTATCCTTCCCGTAACGCCGCGGGACCTGATCCGTGCCTGTATCCTTCCCGTAACGCCACGGGACCTGATCCGTGCCGGTATCCTTCCTGTAACGCCAGGGGACCTGATCCGTGCCATTATCCTTCCCGTAACGCCACGGGACCTGATCCGTGCCGGTATCCTTCCTGTAACGCCAGGGGACCTGATCCGTGCCATTATCCTTCCCGTAACGCCACGGGACCTGATCCGTGCCGGTATCCTTCCCGTAACGCCACGGGACCTGATCCGTGCCGGTATCCTTCCTGTAACGCCAGGGGACCTGATCCGTGCCGGTATCCTTCCCGTAATGCCACGGGACCTGATCCGTACCGCTATCCTTCCCGTAACGCCGCGGGACCTGATCCGTGCCGGTATCCTTCCTGTAACGCCACAGGACCTGATCCGTGCCGGTATCCTTCCTGTAACGCCACAGGACCTGATCCGTGCCGGTATCCATCCCGTAACGCCACAGGACCTGATCCGTACCGGTATCCTTCCCGTAACTCCACAGGACCTGATCCGTGCCGGTATCCTTCCTGTAACGCCACAGCACCTGATCCGTGCCGGTATCGTTCCTGTAACGCCACAGGACCTGATCCGTACCGGTATCCTTCCTGTAACGCCACAGGACCTGATCCGTGCCGGTATTCTTCCTGTAACGCAACAGGACCTGATCCGTGCCGGTATCCTTCCCGTAAGGCCACAGGACCTGATCCGTGCCGGTATCCTTCCTGTAACGCCACAGGACCTGATCCGTGCCGGTATCCTTCCTGTAACGCCACAGGACCTGATCCGTGCCGGTATCCATCCCGTAACGCCACAGGACCTGATCCGTGCCGGTATCCTTCCTGTAACGCCACAGGACCTGATCCGTGCCGGTATCCTTCCTGTAACGCCACAGGACCTGATCCGTGCCGGTATCCTTCCTGTAACGCCACAGGACCTGATCCGTGCCGCTATCCTTCCCGTAACGCCACAGGACGTGATCCATGCCGGTATCCTTCCCGTAACGCCACAGGACCTGATCCGTGCCGGTATCCTTCCCGTAACGCCACAGGACCTGATCCGTGCCGGTATCCTTCCCGTAACGCCACGGGACCAGATCCGTGCCGGTATCCTTCCCGTAACGCCACAGGACCTGATCCGTGCCGGTATCCTTCCTGTAACGCCACAGGACCTGATCCGTGCCGGTATCCTTCCTGTAACGCCACAGCACCTGATCCGTGCCGGTATCCTTCCTGTAACGTCACAGGACCTGATCCGTCCCGCTATCCTTCCTGTAACGCCACAGGACCTGATCCGTGCCGGTATCCTTTCCGTAACGCCACGGGACCTGATCCGTGCCTGTATCCTTCCCGTAACGCCACAGGACCTGATCCATGCCGGTGTCCTTCCCGTAACGCCACAGGACCTGATCCGTGACGGTATTCTTCCCGTAACGGCACGGGACCTGATCCGTGCCGTTATCCTTCCCGTAACGCCACAGGACCTGATCCATGCCGGTGTCCTTCCCGTAACGCCACAGGACCTGATCCGTGCCGGTATCCTTCCCGTAACGGCACGGGACCTGATCCGTGCCGTTATCCTTCCCGTAACGCCACAGGACCTGATCCGTGCCGGTATCCTTCCTGTAACGCCACAGGACCTGATCCGTGCCGGTATCCTTCCCGTAACGGCACGGGACCTGATCCGTGCCGGTTTCCTTCCCGTAACGCCACGGGACCTGATCCGTGCCGGTATCTTTCCTGTAACGCCACAGGACCTGATCCGTGCCGGTATCCTTCCCGTAACGCCACAGGACCTGATCCGTGCCGGTATCCTTCCTGTAACGCCACAGGACCTGATCCGTGCCGCTATCCTTCCTGTAACGCCACAGGACCTGATCCGTGCCGGTGTCCTTCCCGTAACGCCACAGGACCTGATCCGTGCCGGTATCCTTCCTGTAACGCCACAGGACCTGATCCGTGCCATTATCCTTCCGGTAACGCCACAGGACCTGATCCGTGCCGGTGTCCTTCCCGTAACGCCACAGGACCTGATCCGTGCCGGTGTCCTTCCCGTAACGCCACAGGACCTGATCCGTGCCGGTATCCTTCCTGTAACGCCACAGGACCTGATCCGTGCCGGTATCCTTCCTGTAACGCCACAGGACCTGATCCGTGCCGGTATCCATCCCGTAACGCCACAGGACCTGATCCGTACCGGTATCCTTCCTGTAACGCCACAGGACCTGATCCGTACCGGTATCCTTCCTGTAACGCCACAGGACCTGATCCGTGCCGGTATTCTTCCTGTAACGCAACAGGACCTGATCCGTGCCGGTATCCTTCCCGTAAGGCCACAGGACCTGATCCGTGCCGGTATCCTTCCTGTAACGCCACAGGACCTGATCCGTGCCGGTATCCTTCCTGTAACGCCACAGGACCTGATCCGTGCCGGTATCCATCCCGTAACGCCACAGGACCTGATCCGTGCCGGTATCCTTCCTGTAACGCCACAGGACCTGATCCGTGCCGGTATCCTTCCCGTAACGCCACAGGACCTGATCCGTGCCGGTATCCTTCCCGTAACGCCACAGGACCTGATCCGTGCCGGTATCCTTCCTGTAACGCCACAGGACCTGATCCGTACCGGTATCCTTCCTGTAACGCCACAGGACCTGATCCGTGCCGGTATTCTTCCTGTAACGCAACAGGACCTGATCCGTGCCGGTATCCTTCCCGTAAGGCCACAGGACCTGATCCGTGCCGGTATCCTTCCTGTAACGCCACAGGACCTGATCCGTGCCGGTATCCTTCCTGTAACGCCACAGGACCTGATCCGTGCCGGTATCCATCCCGTAACGCCACAGGACCTGATCCGTGCCGGTATCCTTCCTGTAACGCCACAGGACCTGATCCGTGCCGGTATCCTTCCTGTAACGCCACAGGACCTGATCCGTGCCGGTATCCTTCCCGTAACGCCACAGGACCTGATCCGTGCCGGTATCCTTCCCGTAACGCCACAGGACCTGATCCGTGCCGGTATCCTTCCTGTAACGCCACAGGACCTGATCCGTGCCGGTATCCTTCCTGTAACGCCACAGGACCTGATCCGTGCCGGTATCCTTCCTGTAACGCCACAGGACCTGATCCGTGCCGGTATCCTTCCTGTAACGCCACAGGACCTGATCCGTACCGGTATCCTTCCTGTAACGCCACAGGACCTGATCCGTGCCGGTATCCTTCCTGTAACGCCACAGGACCTGATCCGTGCCGGTATCCTTCCTGTAACGCCACAGCACCTGATCCGTGCCGGTATCCTTCCTGTAACGTCACAGGACCTGATCCGTGCCGGTAACCTTCCTGTAACGCCACAGGACCTGATCCGTGCCGGTGTCCTTCCTGTAACGCCACAGCACCTGATCCGTGCCGGTATCCTTCCTGTAACGCCACAGCACCTGATCCGTGCCGGTATCCTTCCTGTAACGTCACAGGACCTGATCCGTCCCGCTATCCTTCCTGTAACGCCACAGGACCTGATCCGTGCCGGTATCCTTCCCGTAACGCCACAGGACCTGATCCGTGCCGGTATCCTTCCTGTAACGCCACAGGACCTGATCCGTGCCGGTATCCTTCCTGTAACGCCACAGGACCTGATCCGTGCCGCTATCCTTCCTGTAACGCCACAGGACCTGATCCGTGCCGTTATCCTTCCTGTAACGCCACAGGACCTGATCCGTGCCGGTATCCTTCCCGTAACGCCACAGGACCTGATCCGTGCCGGTATCCTTCCCGTAACGCCACAGGACCTGATCCGTGCCGGTATCCTTCCCGTAACGCCACAGGACCTGATCCGTGCCGGTATCCTTCCCGTAACGTCACAGGACCTGATCCGTGCCGGTATCCTTCCTGTATCGCCACAGGACCTGATCCGTGCCGGTATCCATCCTGTAACACCACAGGACCTGATCCGTGCCGGTATCCTTCCTGTAACGCCACAGGACCTGATCCCTGCCGGTATCCTTCCTGTAACGCCACAGGACCTGATCCGTGCCGGTATCCTTCCCGTAACGCCACAGGACCTGATCCGTGCCGCTATCCTTCCCGTAACGCCACAGGACCTGATCCGTGCCGGTATCCTTCCCGTAACGCCACAGGACCTGATCCGTGCCGGTATCCTTCCTGTAACGCCACAGGACCTGATCCCTGCCGGTATCCTTCCTGTAACCCCACAGGACCTGATCCGTGCCGCTATCCTTCCTGTAACGCCACAGGACCTGATCCGTGCCGGTATCCTTCCTGTAACGCCACAGGACCTGATCCCTGCCGGTATCCTTCCTGTAACGCCACAGGACCTGATCCGTGCCGGTATCCTTCCCGTAACGCCACAGGACCTGATCCGTGCCGCTATCCTTCCCGTAACGCCACAGGACCTGATCCGTGCCGGTATCCTTCCCGTAACGCCACAGGACCTGATCCATGCCGGTATCCTTCCTGTAACGCCACAGGACCTGATCCGTGCCGGTATCCTTCCCGTAACGCCACAGGACCTGATCCGTGCCGGTATCCTTCCCGTAACGCCACGGGACCTGATCCGTGCCGGTATCCTTCCCGTAACGCCACGGGACCTGATCCCTGCCGGTTTCCTTCCTGTAACGCCACAGGACCTGATCCGTGCCATTATCCTTCCTGTAACGCCACAGGACCTGATCCGTGCCGGTATCCATCCTGTATCGCCACAGGACCTGATCCGTGCCGGTATCCTTCCTGTAACGCCACAGGACCTGATCCGTGCCGGTATCCTTCCTGTATCGCCACAGGACCTGATCCGTGCCGGTATCCTTCCTGTAACGCCACAGCACCTGATCCGTGCCATTATCCTTCGTGTAACGCCACAGGACCTGATCCGTGCCGGTATCCTTCCCGTAACGCCACAGGACCTGATCCGTGCCGGTTTCCTTCCCGTAACGCCACGGGACCTGATCCGTGCCGGTATCCTTCCTGTATCGCCACAGGACCTGATCCGTGCCGGTATCCTTCCTGTAACGCCACAGCACCTGATCCGTGCCATTATCCTTCGTGTAACGCCACAGGACCTGATCCGTGCCGGTATCCTTCCCGTAACGCCACAGGACCTGATCCGTGCCGGTTTCCTTCCCGTAACGCCACGGGACCTGATCCGTGCCGGTATCCTTCCTGTAACGCCACGGGACCTGATCCGTGCCGGTATCCTTCCCGTAACGCCACAGGACCTGATCCGTGCCGGTATCCTTCCCGTAACGCCACAGGACCTGATCCGTGCCGGTATCCTTCCAGTAACGCCACAGGACCTGATCCATGCCGGTATCCTTCCCGTAACGCCACAGGATCTGATCCGTGCCGGTATCCTTCCTGTAACACCACAGGACCTGATCCGTGCCGGTATCCTTCCCGTAACGCCACAGGACCTGATCCGTGCCGGTATCCTTCCTGTAACGCCACAGGACCTGATCCGTGCCGGTATCCTTCCTGTATCGCCACAGGACCTGATCCGTGCGGGTATCCTTCCTGTAACGCCACAGGACCTGATCCGTGCCGGTATCCTTCCTGTAACGCCACAGGACCTGATCCGTGCCGGTATCCTTCCTGTAACGCCACAGGACCTGATCCGTGCCGGTATCCTTCCTGTATCGCCACAGGACCTGATCCGTGCCGCTATCCTTCCTGTAACGCCACAGGACCTGATCCATGCCAGTATCTTTCCCGTAACGCCACGGGACCTCATCCGTGCCGGTATCCTTCCCGTAACGCCACAGGACCTGATCCGTGCCGGTATCCTTCCCGTAACGCCACAGGACCTGATCCGTGCCGGTATCCTTCCAGTAACGCCACAGGACCTGATCCATGCCGGTATCCTTCCCGTAACGACACAGGATCTGATCCGTGCCGGTATCCTTCCTGTAACGCCACAGGACCTGATCCGTGCCGGTATCCTTCCCGTAACGCCACAGGACCTGATCCGTGCCGGTATCCTTCCCGTAACGCCACAGGACCTGATCCGTGCCGGTATCCTTCCTGTAACGACACAGGATCTGATCCGTGCCGGTATCCTTCCTGTAACGCCACAGGACCTGATCCGTGCCGGTATCCTTCCTGTAACGCCACAGGACCTGATCCGTGCCGGTATCCTTCCTGTAACGCCACAGGACCTGATCCGTGCCGGTATCCTTCCTGTAACGACACAGGATCTGATCCGTGCCGGTATCCTTCCTGTAACGCCACAGGACCTGATCCGTGCCGGTATCCTTCCTGTAACGCCACAGGACCTGATCCGTGCCGGTATCCTTCCTGTAACGCCACAGGACCTGATCCGTGCCGGTATCCTTCCTGTAACGCCACAGGACCTGATCCGTGCCGCTATCCTTCCTGTAACGCCACAGGACCTGATCCGTGCCGGTATCCTTCCCGTAACGCCACAGGACCTGATCCGTGCCGGTAACCTTCCTGTAACGCCACAGGACCTGATCCGTGCCGGTATCCTTCCTGTAACGCCACAGGACCTGATCCGTGCCGGTATCCTTCCCGTAACGCCACAGGACCTGATCCGTGCCGGTATCCTTCCTGTAACGCCACAGGACCTGATCCGTGCCGCTATCCTTCCTGTAACGCCACAGGACCCGATCCGTGCCGGTATCCTTCCTGTAACGCCACAGGACCTGATCCCTGCCGGTATCCTTCCTGTAACGCCACAGGACCTGATCCGTGCCGGTATCCTTCCTGTAATGCCACAGGACCTGATCCGTGCCGGTATCCTTCCTGTAACGCCACAGGACCTGATCCGTGCCTGTATCCTTCCTGTAACGCCACAGGACCTGATCCGTGCCACTATCCTTCCCGTAACGCCACAGGACCTGATCCCTGCCGGTATCCTTCCTGTAACGCCACAGGACCTGATCCGTGCCGGTATCCTTCCTGTAACGCCACAGGACCTGATCCGTGCCGGTATCCTTCCTGTAACGCCACAGGACCTGATCCGTGCCGGTAACCTTCCTGTAACGCCACAGGACCTGATCCGTGCCGGTATCCTTCCCGTAACGCCACAGGACCTGATCCGTGCCGGTATCCTTCCTGTATCGCCACAGGACCTGATCCGTGCCGGTATCCTTCCCGTAACGCCACAGGACCTGATCCGTGCCGGTATGCTTCCTGTATCGCCACAGGACCTGATCCCTGCCGGTATCCTTCCTGTAACGCCACAGGACCTGATCCGTGCCGGTATCCTTCCTGTAACGCCACAGGACCTGATCCGTGCCATTATCCTTCCTGTAACGCCACAGGACCTGATCCGTGCCGGTATCCATCCTGTAACGCCACAGGACCTGATCCGTGCCGGTATCCTTCCTGTATCGCCACAGGACCTGATCCGTGCCGGTATCCTTCCTGTAACGCCACAGGACCTGATCCGTGCCGGTATCCTTCCCGTAACACCACAGGACCTGATCCGTGCCGGTATCCTTCCTGTAACGCCACAGGACCTGATCCGTGCCGGTATCCTTCCCGTAACGCCACAGGACCTGATCCGTGCCGGTATCCTTCCTGTATCGCCACAGGACCTGATCCGTGCCGGTATCCTTCCTGTAACGCCACAGGACCTGATCCGTGCCGGTATCCTTCCTGTAACGCCACAGGACCTGATCCGTGCCGGTGTCCTTCCCGTAATGCCACAGGACCTGATCCGTGCCGGTATCCTTCCTGTAACGCCACAGGACCTGATCCGTGCCGGTATCCTTCCTGTAACGCCACAGCACCTGATCCGTGCCATTATCCTTCGTGTAACGCCACAGGACCTGATCCGTGCCGGTATCCTTCCCGTAACGCCACAGGACCTGATCCGTGCCGGTTTCCTTCCCGTAACGCCACGGGACCTGATCCGTGCCGGTATCCTTCCTGTATCGCCACAGGACCTGATCCGTGCCGGTATCCTTCCTGTAACGCCACAGCACCTGATCCGTGCCATTATCCTTCGTGTAACGCCACAGGACCTGATCCGTGCCGGTATCCTTCCCGTAACGCCACAGGACCTGATCCGTGCCGGTTTCCTTCCCGTAACGCCACGGGACCTGATCCGTGCCGGTATCCTTCCTGTAACGCCACGGGACCTGATCCGTGCCGCTATCCTTCCTGTAACGCCACAGGACCTGATCCGTGCCGGTATCCTTCCCGTAACGCCACAGGACCTGATCCGTGCCGGTATCCTTCCTGTAACGCCACAGGACCTGATCCGTGCCGGTATCCTTCCTGTAACGCCACAGGACCTGATCCGTGCCGGTATCCTTCCTGTAACGCCACAGGACCTGATCCGTGCCGGTATCCTTCCGGTAACGCCACAGGACCTGATCCGTGCCGGTATCCTTCCTGTAACGCCACAGGACCTGATCCGTGCCGGTATCCTTCCCGTAACGCCACAGGACCTGATCCGTGCCGGTATCCTTCCTGTAACGCCACAGGACCTGATCCGTGCCGGTATCCTTCCTGTAACGCCACAGGACCTGATCCGTGCCGGTATCCTTCCCGTAACGCCACAGGACCTGATCCGTGCCGGTATCCTTCCCGTAACGTCACAGGACCTGATCCGTGCCGGTATCCTTCCTGTAACGCCACAGGACCTGATCCGTGCCGGTATCCTTCCTGTAACGCCACAGGACCTGATCCGTGCCGGTATCCTTCCTGTAACGCCACAGGACCTGATCCGTGCCGGTATCCTTCCTGTAACGCCACAGGACCTGATCCGTGCCGGTGTCCTTCCCGTAACGCCACAGGACCTGATCCGTGCCGGTATCCTTCCTGTAACGCCACAGGACCTGATCCGTGCCGGTATCCTTCCTGTATCGCCACAGGACCTGATCCGTGCCGGTATCCTTCCTGTAACGCCACAGCACCTGATCCGTGCCATTATCCTTCGTGTAACGCCACAGGACCTGATCCGTGCCGGTATCCTTCCCGTAACGCCACAGGACCTGATCCGTGCCGGTTTCCTTCCCGTAACGCCACGGGACCTGATCCGTGCCGGTATCCTTCCTGTATCGCCACAGGACCTGATCCGTGCCGGTATCCTTCCTGTAACGCCACAGCACCTGATCCGTGCCATTATCCTTCGTGTAACGCCACAGGACCTGATCCGTGCCGGTATCCTTCCCGTAACGCCACAGGACCTGATCCGTGCCGGTTTCCTTCCCGTAACGCCACGGGACCTGATCCGTGCCGGTATCCTTCCTGTAACGCCACAGGACCTGATCCGTGCCGGTATCCTTCCTGTAACGTCACAGGACCTGATCCGTGCCGCTATCCTTCCTGTAACGCCACAGGACCTGATCCGTGCCGGTATCCTTCCGGTAACGCCACAGGACCTGATCCGTGCCGGTATCCTTCCTGTAACGCCACAGGACCTGATCCGTGCCGGTATCCTTCCCGTAACGCCACAGGACCTGATCCGTGCCGGTATCCTTCCTGTAACGCCACAGGACCTGATCCGTGCCGGTATCCTTCCTGTAACGCCACAGGACCTGATCCGTGCCGGTATCCTTCCTGTAACGCCACAGGACCTGATCCGTGCCGGTATCCTTCCCGTAACGTCACAGGACCTGATCCGTGCCGGTATCCTTCCTGTAACGCCACAGGACCTGATCCGTGCCGGTATCCTTCCTGTAACGCCACAGGACCTGATCCGTGCCGGTATCCTTCCTGTATCGCCACAGGACCTGATCCATGCCGCTATCCTTCCTGTATCGCCACAGGACCTGATCCGTGCCGCTATCCTTCCTGTAACGCCACAGGACCTGATCCGTGCCGGTATCCTTCCTGTAACGCCACAGGACCTGATCCGTGCCGGTATCCTTCCCGTAACGCCACAGGACCTGATCCGTGCCGCTATCCTTCCTGTAACGCCACAGGACCTGATCCGTGCCGGTATCCTTCCCGTAACGCCACAGCACCTGATCCGTGCCATTATCCTTCCTGTAACGCCACAGGACCTGATCCGTGCCGGTATCCTTCCTGTAACGCCACAGGACCTGATCCGTGCCGGTATCCTTCCTGTAACGCCACAGGACCTGATCCGTGCCGGTATCCTTCCTGTAACGCCACAGGACCTGATCCGTGCCGGTATCCTTCCTGTAACACCACAGGACCTGATCCGTGCCGGTATCCTTCCTGTATCGCCACAGGACCTGATCCGTGCCGGTATCCTTCCTGTAACGCCACAGGACCTGATCCGTGCCGGTATCCTTCCTGTAGCGCCACAGGACCTGATCCGTGCCGGTATCCTTCCTGTAACGCCACAGGACCTGATCCATGCCGGTATCCTTTCTGTATCGCCACAGGACCTGATCCGTGCCGGTATCCTTCCTGTAACGCCACAGGACCTGATCCGTCCCGCTATCCTTCCCGTATCGCCACAGGACCTGATCCGTGCCGGTATCCTTCCTGTATCGCCACAGGACCTGATCCGTGCCGGTATCCTTCCTGTAAAGCCACAGGACCTGATCCGTGCCATTATCCTTCCTGTAACGCCACAGGACCTGATCCGTGCCTGTATCCTTCCCGTAACGCCACAGGACCTGATCCGTGCCGCTATCCTTCCTGTAACGCCACAGGACCTGATCCGTGCCGGTATCCTTCCCGTAACGCCACAGGACCTGATCCGTGCCGGTATCCTTCCTGTAACGCCACAGGAACTGATCCGTGCCGGTATCCTTCCCGTAACGCCACAGGACCTGATCCGTGCCATTATCCTTCCTGTAACGCCACAGGACCTGATCCGTGCCGGTATCCTTCCCGTAACGCCACAGGACCTGATCCGTGCCGGTATCCTTCCTGTAACGCCACAGGACCTGATCCGTGCCGGTATCCTTCCCGTAACGCCACAGGACCTGATCCGTGCCGGTATCCTTCCTGTAACGCCACAGGACCTGATCCGTGCCGGTATCCTTCCTGTAACGCCACAGGACCTGATCCGTGCCGGTATCCTTCCTGTAACGCCACAGGACCTGATCCGTGCCGGTATCCTTCCTGTAACGCCACAGGACCTGATCCGTGCCGGTATCCTTCCTGTAACGCCACAGGACCTGATCCGTGCTGGTATCCTTCCTGTAACGCCACAGGAACTGATCCGTGCCGGTATCCTTCCCGTAACGCCACAGGACCTGATCCGTGCCGGTATCCTTCCTGTAACGCCACAGGTCCTGATCCGTGCCGGTATCCTTCCTGTAACGCCACAGGAACTGATCGGTGCCATTATCCTTCCTGTAACGCCACTGGACCTGATCCGTGCCATTATCCTTCCCGTAACGCCACAGGACCTGATCCGTGCCGGTATCCTTCCTGTAACGCCACAGGTCCTGATCCGTGCCGGTATCCTTCCTGTAACGCCACAGGTCCTGATCCGTGCCGGTATCCTTCCTGTAACGCCACAGGAACTGATCGGTGCCATTATCCTTCCTGTAACGCCACTGGACCTGATCCGTGCCATTATCCTTCCTGTAACGCCACAGGACCTGATCCGTCCCGCTATCCTTCCCGTAACGCCACAGGACCTGATCCGTGCCGGTATCCTTCCCGTAACGCCACAGGACCTGATCCGTGCCGGTATCCTTCCTGTAACGCCACAGGACTTGATCCGTGCCGCTATCCTTCCTGTAACGCCACAGGACCTGATCCGTGCTGGTATCCTTCCTGTAACGCCACAGGACCTGATCCGTGCCGGTATCCTTCCCGTAACGCCACAGGACCTGATCCGTGCCATTATCCTTCCTGTAACGCCACAGGACCTGATCCGTGCCGGTATCCTTCCTGTATCGCCACAGGACCTGATCCGTGCCGGTATCCTTCCCGTAACGCCACAGGACCTGATCCGTGCCGGTATCCTTCCTGTATCGCCACAGGACCTGATCAGTGCCATTATCCTTCCCGTAACGCCACAGGACCTGATCCGTGCCGGTATCCTTCCTGTAACGCCACAGGACCTGATCCCTGCCGGTATCCTTCCTGTAACACCACAGGACCTGATCCGTGCCGGTATCCTTCCAGTAACGCCACAGGACCTGATCCGTGCCGGTATCCTTCCTGTAACGCCACAGGACCTGATCCGTGCCGGTATCCTTCCTGTAACACCACAGGACCTGATCCGTGCCGGTATCCTTCCTGTAACGCCACAGGACCTGATCCCTGCCGGTATCCTTCCTGTAACACCACAGGACCTGATCCGTGCCGGTATCCTTCCAGTAACGCCACAGGACCTGATCCGTGCCGGTATCCTTCCTGTAACGCCACAGGACCTGATCTGTGCCGGTATCCTTCCTGTAACACCACAGGACCTGATCCGTGCCGGTATCCTTCCAGTAACGCCACAGGACCTGATCCGTGCCGGTATCCTTCCTGTAACGCCACAGGACCTGATCCGTGCCGGTATCCTTCCTGTAACGTCACAGGACCTGATCCGTGCCGGTATCCTTCCTGTATCGCCACAGGACCTGATCCGTGCCGGTATCCTTCCCGTAACGCCACAGGACCTGATCCGTGCCGGTATCCTTCCTGTATCGCCACAGGACCTGATCCGTGCCGGTATCCTTCCCGTAACGCCACAGGACCTGATCCGTGCCGGTATCCTTCCTGTAGCGCCACAGGACCTGATCCGTGCCGGTATCCTTCCCGTAACGCCACAGAACCTGATCCGTGCCGGTATCCTTCCTGTATCGCCACAGGACCTGATCCGTGCCGGTATCCTTCCCGTAACGCCACAGGACCTGATCCGTGCCGGTATCCTTCCCGTAACGCCACAGGACCTGATCCGTACCGGTATCCTTCCCGTAACGCCACAGGACCTGATCCGTGCCGGTATCCTTCCTGTATCGCCACAGGACCTGATCCGTGCCGGTATCCTTCCTGTAATGCCACAGCACCTGATCCGTGCCATTATCCTTCCCGTAAAGCCACAGGACCTGATCCGTGCCGGTATCCTTCCTGTAACGCCACAGGACCTGATCCGTGCCGGTATCCTTCCCGTAACGCCACAGGACCTGATCCGTGCCGGTATCCTTCCCGTAACGCCACAGGACCTGATCCGTGCCCGTATCCTTCCTGTAACGGCACAGGACCTGATCAGTGCCGGTATCCTTCCCGTAACGCCACAGGACCTGATCCGTGCCGGTATCCTTCCCGTAATGCCACAGGACCTGATCCGTGCCGGTATCCTTCCTGTAACGCCACAGGACCTGATCCGTGCCGGTATCCTTCCCGTAATGCCACAGGACCTGATCCGTGCCGGTGTCCTTCCTGTAACGCCACAGGACCTGATCCGTGCCGGTATCCTTCCCGTAACGCCACAGGACCTGATCCGTGCCGGTATCCTTCCTGTATCGCCACAGGACCTGATCCGTGCCGGTATCCTTCCTGTATCGCCACAGGACCTGATCCGTGCCGGTATCCTTCCTGTATCGCCACAGGACCTGATCCGTGCCGGTATCCTTCCCGTAACGCCACAGGACCTGATCAGAGCCGGTATCCTTCCTGTAACACCACAGGACCTGATCCGTGCCGGTATCCTTCCCGTAACGCCACAGGACCTGATCAGAGCCGGTATCCTTCCTGTAACACCACAGGACCTGATCCGTGCCGGTATCCTTCCCGTAACGCCACAGGACCTGATCCGTGCCGGTATCCTTCCTGTATCGCCACAGGACCTGATCCGTGCCGGTATCCTTCCTGTATCGCCACAGGACCTGATCCGTGCCGGTATCCTTCCTGTATCGCCACAGGACCTGATCCGTGCCGGTATCCTTCCCGTAACGCCACAGGACCTGATCAGAGCCGGTATCCTTCCCGTAACGCCACAGGACCTGATCCGTGCCGGTATCCTTCCCGTAACGCCACAGGACCTGATCCGTGCCGGTATCCTTCCTGTATCGCCACAGGACCTGATCTGTGCCGGTATCCTTCCTGTAACACCACAGGACCTGATCCGTGCCGGTATCCTTCCTGTAACGCCACAGGACCTGATCCGTGCCGGTATCCTTCCCGTAACGCCACAGGACCTGATCCGTGCCGGTATCCTTCCCGTAACGCCACAGGACCTGATCCGTGCCGGTATCCTTCCCGTAACGCCACAGGACCTGATCCGTGCCGGTATCCTTCCTGTATCGCCACAGGACCTGATCCGTGCCGGTATCCTTCCTGTATCGCCACAGGACCTGATCCGTGCCGGTATCCTTCCTGTAACGCCACAGGACCTGATCCGTGCCGGTATCCTTCCCGTAACGCCACAGGACCTGATCCGTGCCGGTATCCTTCCTGTAACGCCACAGGACCTGATCCGTGCCGGTATCCTTCCGGTAACGCCACAGGACCTGATCCGTGCCGGTATCCTTCCTGTAATGCCACGGGACCTGATCCGTGCCGGTATCCTTCCTGTAACGCCACAGGACCTGATCCGTGCCGGTATCCTTCCCGTAACGCCACAGGAACTGATCCGTGCCGGTATCCTTCCGGTAACGCCACAGGACCTGATCCGTGCCGGTATCCTTCCTGTATCGCCACAGGACCTGATCCGTGCCGGAATCCTTCCTGTATCGCCACAGGACCTGATCCGTGCCGGTATCATTCCTGTAACGCCACAGCACCTGATCCGTGCCATTATCCTTCCTGTAACGCCACAGGACCTGCTCCGTGTCCGGTATCCTTCCTGTAACGCCACAGGACATGATCCGTGCCAGTATCTTTCCCGTAACGCCACGGGACCTCATCCGTGCCGGTATCCTTCCCGTAACGCCACAGGACCTGATCCGTGCCGGTATCCTTCCAGTAACGCCACAGGACCTGATCCGTGCCGGTATCCTTCCTGTAACGCCACAGGACCTGATCCGTGCCGGTATCCTTCCTGTAACGCCACAGGACCTGATCCGTGCCGGTATCCTTCCTGTAACGCCACAGGACCTGATCCGTGCCTCTATCCTTCCTGTAACGCCACAGGACCTGATCCGTGCCGGTATCCTTCCCGTAGTGCCACAGGACCTGATCCGTGCCGGTATCCTTCCTGTAACGCCACAGGACCTGATCCGTGCCGGTATCCTTCCCGTAACGCCACAGGATCTGATCCGTGCCGGTATCCTTCCTGTATCGCCACAGGACCTGATCCATGCGGGTATCCTTCCTGTAACGCCACAGGACCTGATCCGTGCCGGAATCCTTCCTGTATCGCCACAGGACCTGATCCGTGCCGGTATCATTCCTGTAACGCCACAGCACCTGATCCGTGCCATTATCCTTCCTGTAACGCCACAGGACCTGCTCCGTGTCCGGTATCCTTCCTGTAACGCCACAGGACATGATCCGTGCCAGTATCTTTCCCGTAACGCCACGGGACCTCATCCGTGCCGGTATCCTTCCCGTAACGCCACAGGACCTGATCCGTGCCGGTATCCTTCCCGTAACGCCACAGGACCTGATCCGTGCCGGTATCCTTCCAGTAACGCCACAGGACCTGATCCATGCCGGTATCCTTCCCGTAACGCCACAGGATCTGATCCGTGCCGGTATCCTTCCTGTAACGCCACAGGACCTGATCCGTGCCGGTATCCTTCCCGTAACGCCACAGGACCTGATCCGTGCCGGTATCCTTCCTGTAACGCCACAGGACCTGATCCGTGCCGGTATCCTTCCTGTATCGCCACAGGACCTGATCCGTGCGGGTATCCTTCCTGTAACGCCACAGGACCTGATCCGTGCCGGTATCCTTCCTGTAACGCCACAGGACCTGATCCGTGCCGGTATCCTTCCTGTAACGCCACAGGACCTGATCCGTGCCGGTATCCTTCCTGTATCGCCACAGGACCTGATCCGTGCCGCTATCCTTCCTGTAACGCCACAGGACCTGATCCATGCCAGTATCTTTCCCGTAACGCCACAGGACCTCATCCGTGCCGGTATCCTTCCCGTAACGCCACAGGACCTGATCCGTGCCGGTATCCTTCCCGTAACGCCACAGGACCTGATCCGTGCCGGTATCCTTCCCGTAACTCCACAGGACCTGATCCGTGCCGGTATCCTTCCTGTAACGCCACAGGACCTGATCCATGCGGGTATCCTTCCTGTAACGCCACAGGACCTGATCCGTGCCGGTATCCTTCCCGTAACGCCACAGGACCTGATCCGTGCCGGTATCCTTCCTGTAACGCCACAGGACCTGATCCGTGCCGGTATCCTTCCCGTAACGCCACAGGACCTGATCCGTGCCGGTATCCTTCCTGTAGCGCCACAGGACCTGATCCGTGCCGGTATCCTTCCCGTAACGCCACAGAACCTGATCCGTGCCGGTATCCTTCCTGTATCGCCACAGGACCTGATCCGTGCCGGTATCCTTCCCGTAACGCCACAGGACCTGATCCGTACCGGTATCCTTCCCGTAACGCCACAGGACCTGATCCGTGCCGGTATCCTTCCTGTATCGCCACAGGACCTGATCCGTGCCGGTATCCTTCCTGTAATGCCACAGCACCTGATCCGTGCCATTATCCTTCCCGTAAAGCCACAGGACCTGATCCGTGCCGGTATCCTTCCTGTAACGCCACAGGACCTGATCCGTGCCGGTATCCTTCCCGTAACGCCACAGGACCTGATCCGTGCCGGTATCCTTCCCGTAACGCCACAGGACCTGATCCGTGCCCGTATCCTTCCTGTAACGGCACAGGACCTGATCAGTGCCGGTATCCTTCCCGTAACGCCACAGGACCTGATCCGTGCCGGTATCCTTCCCGTAATGCCACAGGACCTGATCCGTGCCGGTATCCTTCCTGTAACGCCACAGGACCTGATCCGTGCCGGTATCCTTCCCGTAATGCCACAGGACCTGATCCGTGCCGGTGTCCTTCCTGTAACGCCACAGGACCTGATCCGTGCCGGTATCCTTCCCGTAACGCCACAGGACCTGATCCGTGCCGGTATCCTTCCTGTATCGCCACAGGACCTGATCCGTGCCGGTATCCTTCCTGTATCGCCACAGGACCTGATCCGTGCCGGTATCCTTCCTGTATCGCCACAGGACCTGATCCGTGCCGGTATCCTTCCCGTAACGCCACAGGACCTGATCAGAGCCGGTATCCTTCCTGTAACACCACAGGACCTGATCCGTGCCGGTATCCTTCCCGTAACGCCACAGGACCTGATCAGAGCCGGTATCCTTCCTGTAACACCACAGGACCTGATCCGTGCCGGTATCCTTCCCGTAACGCCACAGGACCTGATCCGTGCCGGTATCCTTCCTGTATCGCCACAGGACCTGATCCGTGCCGGTATCCTTCCTGTATCGCCACAGGACCTGATCCGTGCCGGTATCCTTCCTGTATCGCCACAGGACCTGATCCGTGCCGGTATCCTTCCCGTAACGCCACAGGACCTGATCAGAGCCGGTATCCTTCCCGTAACGCCACAGGACCTGATCCGTGCCGGTATCCTTCCTGTAACGCCACAGGACCTGATCCGTGCCGGTATCCTTCCTGTAACGCCACAGGACCTGATCCGTGCCGGTATCCTTCCCGTAACGCCACAGGACCTGATCCGTGCCGGTATCCTTCCTGTAACGCCACAGGACCTGATCCGTGCCGGTATCCTTCCCGTAACGCCACAGGACCTGATCCGTGCCGGTATCCTTCCTGTATCGCCACAGGACCTGATCTGTGCCGGTATCCTTCCTGTAACACCACAGGACCTGATCCGTGCCGGTATCCTTCCTGTAACGCCACAGGACCTGATCCGTGCCGGTATCCTTCCCGTAACGCCACAGGACCTGATCCGTGCCGGTATCCTTCCCGTAACGCCACAGGACCTGATCCGTGCCGGTATCCTTCCCGTAACGCCACAGGACCTGATCCGTGCCGGTATCCTTCCTGTATCGCCACAGGACCTGATCCGTGCCGGTATCCTTCCTGTATCGCCACAGGACCTGATCCGTGCCGGTATCCTTCCTGTAACGCCACAGGACCTGATCCGTGCCGGTATCCTTCCCGTAACGCCACAGGACCTGATCCGTGCCGGTATCCTTCCTGTAACGCCACAGGACCTGATCCGTGCCGGTATCCTTCCGGTAACGCCACAGGACCTGATCCGTGCCGGTATCCTTCCTGTAATGCCACGGGACCTGATCCGTGCCGGTATCCTTCCTGTAACGCCACAGGACCTGATCCGTGCCGGTATCCTTCCCGTAACGCCACAGGAACTGATCCGTGCCGGTATCCTTCCGGTAACGCCACAGGACCTGATCCGTGCCGGTATCCTTCCTGTATCGCCACAGGACCTGATCCGTGCCGGAATCCTTCCTGTATCGCCACAGGACCTGATCCGTGCCGGTATCATTCCTGTAACGCCACAGCACCTGATCCGTGCCATTATCCTTCCTGTAACGCCACAGGACCTGCTCCGTGTCCGGTATCCTTCCTGTAACGCCACAGGACATGATCCGTGCCAGTATCTTTCCCGTAACGCCACGGGACCTCATCCGTGCCGGTATCCTTCCCGTAACGCCACAGGACCTGATCCGTGCCGGTATCCTTCCAGTAACGCCACAGGACCTGATCCGTGCCGGTATCCTTCCTGTAACGCCACAGGACCTGATCCGTGCCGGTATCCTTCCTGTAACGCCACAGGACCTGATCCGTGCCGGTATCCTTCCTGTAACGCCACAGGACCTGATCCGTGCCTCTATCCTTCCTGTAACGCCACAGGACCTGATCCGTGCCGGTATCCTTCCCGTAGTGCCACAGGACCTGATCCGTGCCGGTATCCTTCCTGTAACGCCACAGGACCTGATCCGTGCCGGTATCCTTCCCGTAACGCCACAGGATCTGATCCGTGCCGGTATCCTTCCTGTATCGCCACAGGACCTGATCCATGCGGGTATCCTTCCTGTAACGCCACAGGACCTGATCCGTGCCGGAATCCTTCCTGTATCGCCACAGGACCTGATCCGTGCCGGTATCATTCCTGTAACGCCACAGCACCTGATCCGTGCCATTATCCTTCCTGTAACGCCACAGGACCTGCTCCGTGTCCGGTATCCTTCCTGTAACGCCACAGGACATGATCCGTGCCAGTATCTTTCCCGTAACGCCACGGGACCTCATCCGTGCCGGTATCCTTCCCGTAACGCCACAGGACCTGATCCGTGCCGGTATCCTTCCCGTAACGCCACAGGACCTGATCCGTGCCGGTATCCTTCCAGTAACGCCACAGGACCTGATCCATGCCGGTATCCTTCCCGTAACGCCACAGGATCTGATCCGTGCCGGTATCCTTCCTGTAACGCCACAGGACCTGATCCGTGCCGGTATCCTTCCCGTAACGCCACAGGACCTGATCCGTGCCGGTATCCTTCCTGTAACGCCACAGGACCTGATCCGTGCCGGTATCCTTCCTGTATCGCCACAGGACCTGATCCGTGCGGGTATCCTTCCTGTAACGCCACAGGACCTGATCCGTGCCGGTATCCTTCCTGTAACGCCACAGGACCTGATCCGTGCCGGTATCCTTCCTGTAACGCCACAGGACCTGATCCGTGCCGGTATCCTTCCTGTATCGCCACAGGACCTGATCCGTGCCGCTATCCTTCCTGTAACGCCACAGGACCTGATCCATGCCAGTATCTTTCCCGTAACGCCACAGGACCTCATCCGTGCCGGTATCCTTCCCGTAACGCCACAGGACCTGATCCGTGCCGGTATCCTTCCCGTAACGCCACAGGACCTGATCCGTGCCGGTATCCTTCCCGTAACTCCACAGGACCTGATCCGTGCCGGTATCCTTCCTTTAACGCCACAGGACCTGATCCGTGCCGCTATCCTTCCTGTAACGCCACAGGACCTGATCCATGCGGGTATCCTTCCTGTAACGCCACAGGACCTGATCCGTGCCGGTATCCTTCCCGTAACGCCACAGGACCTGATCCGTGCCGGTATCCTTCCTGTAACGCCACAGGACCTGATCCGTGCCGGTATCCTTCCTGTAACGCCACAGGACCTGATCCGTGCCGGTATCCTTCCTGTAACGCCACAGGACCTGATCCGTGCCGGTATCCTTCCTGTAACGCCACAGGACCTGATCCGTGCCGGTATCCTTCCTGTAACGCCACAGGACCTGATCCGTGCCGGTATCCTTCCTGTAACGCCACAGGACCTGATCCGTGCCGGTATCCTTCCTGTAACGCCACAGGACCTGATCCGTGCCGGTATCCTTCCTGTAACGCCACAGGACCTGATCCGTGCCGGTATCCTTACTGTAACGCCACAGGACCTGATCCGTGCCGGTATCCTTACTGTAACGCCACAGGACCTGATCCGTGCCGGTATCCTTCCCGTAACGCCACAGGACCTGATCCGTGCCGCTATCCTTCCCGTAACGCCACAGGACCTGATCCGTGCCGGTAACCTTCCTGTAACGCCACAGGACCTGATCCGTGCCGGTATCCTTCCTGTAACGCCACAGGACCTGATCCGTGCCGGTATCCTTCCCGTAACGCCACAGGACCTGATCCGTGCCGGTATCCTTCCTGTAACGCCACAGGACCTGATCCGTGCCGCTATCCTTCCTGTAACGCCACAGGACCCGATCCGTGCCGCTATCCTTCCTGTAACGCCACAGGACCTGATCCGTGCCGGTATCCTTCCTGTAACGCCACAGGACCTGATCCGTGCCGGTATCCTTCCGGTAACGCCACAGGACCTGATCCGTGCCGGTATCCTTCCTGTATCGCCACAGGACCTGATCCGTGCCGGTATCCTTCCTGTATCACCACAGGACCTGATCCGTGCCGGTATCCTTCCTGTAACACCACAGGACCTGATCCGTGCCGGTATCCTTCCTGTAACGCCACAGGACCTGATCCCTGCCGGTATCCATCCTGTAACGCCACAGGACCTGATCCGTGCCGGTATCCTTCCCGTAACGCCACAGGACCTGATCCGTGCCGCTATCCTTCCCGTAACGCCACAGGACCTGATCCGTGCCGGTATCCTTCCTGTAACGCCACAGGACCTGATCCGTGCCGGTATCCTTCCTGTAACGCCACAGGACCTGATCCGTGCCGGTATCCTTCCTGTAACGCCACAGGACCTGATCCGTGCCGGTATCCTTCCTGTAACGCCACAGGACCTGATCTGTGCCGGTATCCTTCCTGTAACGCCACAGGACCTGATCTGTGCCGGTATCCTTCCTGTAACGCCACAGGACCTGATCCGTGCCGGTATCCTTCCTGTAACGCCACAGGACCTGATCAGTGCCGGTATCCTTCCCGTAACGCCACAGGACCTGATCTGTGCCGGTAACCTTCCTGTAACGCCACAGGACCTGATCCGTGCCGGTATCCTTCCTGTATCGCCACAGGACCTGATCCATGCCGGTATCCTTCCTGTAACGCCATAGGACCTGATCCGGCCGGTATCCATCCCGTAACGCCACAGGACCTGATCCGTGCCGGTATCCTTCCTGTAATGCCACAGGACCTGATCCCTGCCGGTATCCTTCCTGTAGCGCCACAGGACCTGATCCGTGCCGGTATCCTTCCTGTAACGCCACAGGACCTGATCCATGCCGGTATCCTTCCTGTAACGCCATAGGACCTGATCCGTGCCGGTATCCTTCCTGTAGCGCCATAGGACCTGATCCGTGCCATTATCCTTCCTGTAACGCCACAGGACCTGATCCGTGCCGGTATCCTTCCTGTAACGCCACAGGACCTGATCCGTGCCGGTATCCTTCCTGTATCGCCACAGGACCTGATCCGTGCCGGTATCCTTCCTGTAAGGCCACAGCACCTGATCCGTGCCATTATCCTTCGTGTAACGCCACAGGACCTGATCCGTGCCGGTATCCTTCCCGTAACGCCACAGGACCTGATCCGTGCCGGTTTCCTTCCCGTAACGCCACGGGACCTGATCCGTGCCGGTATCCTTCCTGTATCGCCACAGGACCTGATCCGTGCCGGTATCCTTCCTGTAACGCCACAGCACCTGATCCGTGCCATTATCCTTCGTGTAACGCCACAGGTCCTGATCCGTGCCGCTATCCTTCCTGTAACGCCACAGGACCTGATCCGTGCCGGTATCCTTCCCGTAACGCCACAGGACCTGATCCGTGCCGGTATCCTTCCTGTAACGCCACAGGACCTGATCCGTGCCGGTATCCTTCCCGTAATGCCACAGGACCTGATCCGTGCCGCTATCCTTCCTGTAACGCCACAGGACCTGATCCGTGCCGGTATACTTCCTGTAACGCCACAGGACCTGCTCAGTGCCGGTTTCCTTCCTGTAGCGCCACAGGACCTGATCCGTGCCGGTATCCTTCCTGTATCGCCACAGGACCTGATCCGTGCCGGTAACCTTCCTGTAACGCCACAGGACCTGATCCGTGCCGGTATCCTTCCCGTAACGCCACAGGACCTGATCCGTGCCGGTATCCTTCCTGTATCGCCACAGGACCTGATCCGTGCCGGTATCCTTCCCGTAACGCCACAGGACCTGATCCGTGCCGGTATCCTTCCCGTAACGCCACAGGACCTGATCCGTGCCGGTATCCTTCCTGTAACGCCACAGGACCTGATCGGTGCCGGTATCCTTCCTGTAACGCCACAGGACCTGATCCGTGCCGCTATCCTTCCTGTAACGCCACGGGACCTGATCCGTGCCATTATCCTTCCTGTAACGCCACAGGACCTGATCCGTGCCGGTATCGTTCCTGTAACGCCACAGGACCTGATCCGTGCCGGTATCCTTCCCGTAACGCCACAGGACCTGATCCGTGCCGCTATCCTTCCCGTAACGCCACAGGACCTGATCCGTGCCGGTATCCTTCCTGTAACGCCACAGGACCTGATCCGTGCCGGTATCCTTCCTGTAACGCCACAGGACCTGATCCGTGCCGGTATCCTTCCTGTATCGCCACAGGACCTGATCCGTGCCGGTATCCTTCCAGTAACGCCACGGGACCTGATCCGTGCCGGTATCCTTCCTGTATCGCCACGGGACCTGATCCGTGCCGGTATCCTTCCTGTAACGCCACGGGACCTGATCCGTGCCGGTATCCTTCCTGTAACGCCACAGGACCTGATCCATGCCGGTATCCTTCCTGTAACGCCACAGGACCTGATCCGTGCCGGTATCCTTCCTGTAACGCCACAGGACCTGATCCGTGCCGGTATCCTTCCTGTAACGCCACAGGACCTGATCCGTGCCGGTATCCTTCCTGTATCGCCACAGGACCTGATCCGTGCCGGTATACTTCCTGTAACGCCACAGGACCTGCTCAGTGCCGGTTTCCTTCCTGTAGCGCCACAGGACCTGATCCGTGCCGGTATCCTTCCCGTAACGCCACAGGACCTGATCCGTGCCGGTATCCTTCCCGTAACGCCACAGGACCTGATCCGTGCCGGTATCCTTCCTGTAACGCCACAGGACCTGATCGGTGCCGGTATCCTTCCTGTAACGCCACAGGACCTGATCCGTGCCGCTATCCTTCCTGTAACGCCACGGGACCTGATCCGTGCCATTATCCTTCCTGTAACGCCACAGGACCTGATCCGTGCCGGTATCGTTCCTGTAACGCCACAGGACCTGATCCGTGCTGGTATCCTTCCTGTATCGCCACAGGACCTGATCCGTGCCGGTATCCTTCCCGTAACGCCACAGGACCTGATCCGTGCCGCTATCCTTCCCGTAACGCCACAGGACCTGATCCGTGCCGGTATCCTTCCTGTAACGCCACAGGACCTGATCCGTGCCGGTATCCTTCCTGTAACGCCACAGGACCTGATCCGTGCCGGTATCCTTCCTGTATCGCCACAGGACCTGATCCGTGCCGGTATCCTTCCTGTAACGCCACAGGACCTGATCCGTGCCGGTATCCTTCCTGTAACGCCACAGGACCTGATCCGTGCCGGTATCCTTCCTGTATCGCCACGGGACCTGATCCGTGCCGGTATCCTTCCTGTAACGCCACGGGACCTGATCCGTGCCGGTATCCTTCCTGTAACGCCACAGGACCTGATCCGTGCCGGTATCCTTCCTGTAACGCCACAGGACCTGATCCGTGCCGGTATCCTTCCTGTATCGCCACAGGACCTGATCCGTGCCGCTATCCTTCCTGTAACGCCACAGGACCTGATCCGTGCCGGTATCCTTCCCGTAATGCCACAGGACCTGATCCGTGCCGCTATCCTTCCAGTATCGCCACAGGACCTGATCAGTGCCTGTATCCTTCCCGTAACGCCACAGGACCTGATCCGTGCCGGTATCCTTCCTGTATCGCCACAGGACCTGATCCGTGCCGGTATCCTTCCTGTAACGCCACAGGACCTGATCCGTGCCGGTATCCTTCCTGTAACGCCACAGGACCTGATCCGTGCCGGTATCCTTCCTGTAACGCCACAGGACCTGATCCGTGCCGGTATCCTTCCCGTAACGCCACAGGACCTGATCCGTGCCGGTATCCTTCTTGTAACGCCACAGGACCTGATCCGGGCCGGTATCCTTCCTGTAACGCCACAGGACCTGATCCGTGCCGGTATCCTTCCTGTAACGCCACAGGACCTGATCCGTGCCGGTATCCTTCCTGTAACGCCACAGGACCTGATCCGTGCCGGTATCCTTCCGGTAACGCCACAGGACCTGATCCGTGCCGGTATCCTTCTTGTAACGCCACAGGACCTGATCCGTGCCGGTATCCTTCCTGTAACGCCACAGGACCTGATCCGTGCCGGTATCCTTCCTGTAACGCCACAGGACCTGATCCGTGCCGGTATCCTTCCTGTAACGACACAGGACCTGATCCGTGCCGGTATCCTTCTTGTAACGCCACAGGACCTGATCCGTGCCGCTATCCTTCCCGTAACGCCACAGGACCTGATCCGTACCGGTATCCTTCCTGTAACGCCACAGGACCTGATCCGTGCCGGTATCCTTCCTGTAACGCCACAGGACCTGATCTGTGCCGGTATCCTTCCCGTAACGACACAGGACCTGATCCGTGCCGCTATCCTTCCCGTAACGCCACAGGACCTGATCCGTACCGGTATCCTTCCCGTATCGCCACAGGACCTGATCCGTGCCGGTATCCTTCCTGTAACGCCACAGGACCCGATCCGTGCCGGTATCCTTCCTGTAACGCCACAGGACCTGATCTGTGCCGCTATCCTTCCCGTAACGCCACAGGACCTGATCCGTGCCGGTATCCTTCCTGTAACGCCACAGGACCTGATCCGTGCCGGTATCCTTCCTGTAACGCCACAGGACCTGATCCGTGCCTGTATCCTTCCCGTAACGACACAGGACCTGATCCGTGCCGGTATCCTTCTTGTAACGCCACAGGACCTGATCCGTGCCGCTATCCTTCCCGTAACGCCACAGGACCTGATCCGTACCGGTATCCTTCCTGTAACGCCACAGGACCTGATCCGTGCCGGTATCCTTCCTGTAACGCCACAGGACCTGATCTGTGCCGCTATCCTTCCCGTAACGCCACAGGACCTGATCCGTGCCGGTATCCTTCCTGTAACGCCACAGGACCTGATCCGTGCCGGTATCCTTCCTGTAACGCCACAGGACCTGATCCGTGCCGCTATCCTTCCCGTAACGCCACAGGACCTGATCCGTACCGGTATCCTTCCCGTATCGCCACAGGACCTGATCCGTGCCGGTATCCTTCCTGTAACGCCACAGGACCCGATCCGTGCCGGTATCCTTCCTGTAATGCCACAGGACCTGATCCGTGCCGGTATCCTTCCTGTAACGCCACAGGACCTGATCCGTGCCGGTATCCTTCCTGTAACGCCACAGGACCTGATCCGTGCCGGTATCCTTCCTGTAACGCCACAGGACCTGATCCGTGCCGGTATCCTTCCGGTAACGCCACAGGACCTGATCCGTGCCGGTATCCTTCCCGTAATGCCACAGGACCTGATCAGTGCCGGTATCCTTCCGGTAACGCCACAGGACCTGATCCGTGCCGGTATCCTTCCCGTAATGCCACAGGACCTGATCCGTGCCGGTATCCTTCCGGTAACGCCACAGGACCTGATCCGTGCCGGTATCCTTCCCGTAATGCCACAGGACCTGATCCGTGCCGGTATCCTTCCTGTAACGCCACAGGACCTGATCCGTGCCGGTATCCTTCCTGTATCGCCACAGCACCTGATCCGTGCCATTATCCTTCGTGTAACGCCACAGGACCTGATCCGTGCCGGTATCCTTCCTGTAACGCCACAGGACCTGATCCGTGCCGGTATCCTTCCTGTAACGCCACAGGACCTGATCCGTGCCGGTATCCTTCCTGTAACGCCACAGGACCTGATCCGTGCCGGTATCCTTCCTGTAACGCCACAGGACCTGATCCGTGCCGGTATCCTTCCGGTAACGCCACAGGACCTGATCCGTGCCGGTATCCTTCCCGTAATGCCACAGGACCTGATCAGTGCCGGTATCCTTCCTGTATCGCCACAGCACCTGATCCGTGCCATTATCCTTCGTGTAACGCCACAGGACCTGATCCGTGCCGGTATCCTTCCTGTAACGCCACAGGACCTGATCCGTGCCGGTATCCTTCCTGTATCGCCACAGGACCTGATCCGTGCCGGTATACTTCCTGTAACGCCACAGGACCTGCTCAGTGCCGGTTTCCTTCCTGTAGCGCCACAGGACCTGATCCGTGCCGGTATCCTTCCCGTAGCGCCACAGGACCTGATCCGTGCCGGTATCCATCCCGTAACGCCACAGGACCTGATCCGTGCCGGTATCCTTCCTGTAACGCCACAGGACCTGATCCGTGCCGGTATCCTTCCCGTAACGCCACAGGACCTGATCCGTGCCGGTATCCTTCCTGTAACGCCACAGGACCTGATCCTTGCCGGTATCCTTCCTGTAACGCCACAGGACCTGATCCGTGCCGGTATCCTTCCTGTATCGCCACAGGACCTGATCCGTGCCGGTATCCTTCCTGTATCGCCACAGGACCTGATCCGTGCCGGTATCCTTCCTGTAACGCCACAGGACCTGATCCGTGCCGGTATCCTTCCTGTATCGCCACAGGACCTGATCCGTGCCGGTATCCTTCCTGTAACGCCACAGGACCTGATCCGTGCCGGTATCCTTCCCGTAACGCCACAGGACCTGATCCGTGCCGGTATCCTTCCCGTAGCGCCACAGGACCTGATCCGTGCCGGTATCCTTCCCGTAACGCCACAGGACCTGATCCGTGCCGCTATCCTTCCCGTAACGCCACAGGACCTGATCCGTGCCGGTATCCTTCCCGTAACGCCACAGGACCTGATCCGTGCCGGTATCCTTCCTGTAACGCCACAGGACCTGATCCGTGCCGGTATCCTTCCTGTAACGCCACAGGACCTGATCCGTGCCGGTATCCTTCCTGTAACGCCACAGGACCTGATCCGTGCCGGTATCCTTCCCGTAACGCCACAGGACCTGATCCGTGCCGGTATCCTTCCCGTAACGCCACAGGACCTGATCCGTGCCGGTATCCTTCCCGTAACGCCACAGGACCTGATCCGTGCCGCTATCCTTCCTGTAACGCCACAGGACCTGATCCGTGCCGGTATCCTTCCCGTAACGCCACAGGACCTGATCCGTGCCGCTATCCTTCCCGTAACGCCACAGGACCTGATCCGTGCCGGTATCCTTCCTGTAACGCCACAGGACCTGATCCGTGCCGGTATCCTTCCCGTAACGCCACAGGACCTGATCCGTGCCGCTATCCTTCCTGTAACGCCACAGGACCTGATCCGTGCCGGTATCCTTCCCGTAATGCCACAGGACCTGATCCGTGCCGGTATCCTTCCTGTAACGCCACAGGACCTGATCCGTACCGGTATCCTTCCAGTATCGCCACAGGACCTGATCAGTGCCGGTATCCTTCCAGTATCGCCACAGGACCTGATCCGTGCCGGTATCCTTCCTGTAACGCCACAGGACCTGATCCGTGCCGGTATCCTTCCTGTATCGCCACAGGACCTGATCCCTGCCGGTATCCTTCCTGTAACGCCACAGGACCTGATCCGTGCCGGTATCCTTCCTGTAACGCCACAGGACCTGATCCGTGCCGGTATCCTTCCTGTATCGCCACAGGACCTGATCCCTGCCGGTATCCTTCCTGTAACGCCACAGGACCTGATCCGTGCCGGTATCCTTCCTGTATCGCCACGGGACCTGATCCGTGCCGGTATCCTTCCTGTAACGTCACAGGACCTGATCAGTGCCGGTATCCTTCCCGTAGCGCCACAGGACCTGATCCGTGCCGGTATCCTTCCTGTAACGTCACAGGACCTGATCCGTGCCGGTATCCTTCCTGTAACGTCACAGGACCTGATCCGTGCCGGTATCCTTCCGGTAACGCCACAGGACCTGATCCGTGCCGGTATCCTTCCTGTAACTCCACAGGACCTGATCCGTGCCGGTATCCTTCCGGTAACGCCACAGGACCTGATCCGTGCTGCTATCCTTCCTGTAACGCCACAGGACCTGATCCGTGCTGCTATCCTTCCTGTAACGCCACAGGACCTGATCCGTGCCGGTATCCTTCCTGTAACGCCACAGGACCCGATCCGTGCCGGTATCCTTCCTGTAACGCCACAGGACCTGATCCGTGCCGGTATCCTTCCGGTAACGCCACAGGACCTGATCCGTGCCGGTATCCTTCCTGTAACGCCACAGGACCTGATCCGTGCCGGTATCCTTCCGGTAACGCCACAGGACCTGATCCGTGCCGGTAACCTTCCTGTAACGCCACAGGACCTGATCCGTGCCGGTATCCTTCCTGTAACGCCACAGGACCTGATCCGTGCCGGTATCCTTCCTGTAACGCCACAGGACCTGATCCGTGCCGGTATCCTTCCTGTAACGCCACAGGACCTGATCCGTGCCGGTATCCTTCCTGTAACGCCACAGGACCTGATCCGTGCCGGTATCCTTCCCGTAACGCCACAGGACCTGATCCGTGCCGGTATCCTTCCTGTATCGCCACAGGACCTGATCCGTGCCGGTATCCTTCTTGTAACGCCACAGGACCTGATCCGTGCCGGTATCCTTCCTGTAACGCCACAGGACCTGATCCGTGCCATTATCCTTCCTGTAACGCCACAGGACCTGATCCGTGCCGGTATCCTTCCTGTAACGCCACAGGACCTGATCCGTGCCGGTATCCTTCCTGTAACGCCACAGGACCTGATCCGTGCCGGTATCCTTCCTGTAACGCCAAAGGACCTGATCCGTGCCGGTATCCTTCCGGTAACGCCACAGGACCTGATCCGTGCCGGTATCCTTCCGGTAACGCCACAGGACCTGATCCGTGCCGGTATCCTTCCGGTAACGCCACAGGACCTGATCCGTGCTGCTATCCTTCCTGTAACGCCACAGGACCTGATCCGTGCCGGTATCCTTCCTGTAACGCCACAGGACCTGATCCGTGCCGGTATCCTTCCGGTAACGCCACAGGACCTGATCCGTGCCGGTATCCTTCCTGTAACGCCACAGGACCTGATCCGTGCCGGTATCCTTCCGGTAACGCCACAGGACCTGATCCGTGCCGGTAACCTTCCTGTAACGCCACAGGACCTGATCCGTGCCGCTATCCTTCCTGTAACGCCACAGGACCTGATCCGTGCCGGTATCCTTCCCGTAACGCCACAGGACCTGATCCGTGCCGCTATCCTTCCTGTAACGCCACAGGACCTGATCCGTGCCGGTATCCTTCCTGTAACGCCACAGGACCTGATCCGTGCCGGTATCCTTCCCGTAACGCCACAGGACCTGATCCGTGCCGCTATCCTTCCTGTAACGCCACAGGACCTGATCCGTGCCGGTATCCTTCCTGTAACGCCACAGGACCTGATCCGTACCGGTATCCTTCCAGTAACGCCACAGGACCTGATCAGTGCCGGTATCCTTCCTGTAACGCCACAGGACCTGATCCGTGCCTCTATCCTTCCTGTAACGCCACAGGACCTGATCAGTGCCGGTATCCTTCCTGTAACGCCACAGGACCTGATCCGTGCCGGTATCCTTCCTGTAACGCCACAGGACCTGATCCGTGCCGGTATCCTTCCTGTAACGCCACAGGACCTGATCCGTGCCGGTATCCTTCTTGTAACGCCACAGGACCTGATCCCTGCCGGTATCCTTCCCGTAACGCCACAGGACCTGATCCGTGCCGGTATCCTTCCTGTATCGCCACAGGACCTGATCCCTGCCGGTATCCTTCCTGTAACGTCACAGGACCTGATCCGTGCCGGTATCCTTCCCGTAACGCCACAGGACCTGATCCGTGCCGGTATCCTTCCTGTATCGCCACAGGACCTGATCCGTGCCGGTATCCTTCTTGTAACGCCACAGGACCTGATCCGTGCCGGTATCCTTCCCGTAACGCCACAGGACCTGATCCGTGCCGGTATCCTTCCTGTAACGCCACAGGACCTGATCCGTGCCGGTATCCTTCCTGTAACGCCACAGGACCTGATCCGTGCCGGTATCCTTCCGGTAACGCCACAGGACCTGATCCGTGCCGGTATCCTTCCTGTAACTCCACAGGACCTGATCCGTGCCGGTATCCTTCCGGTAACGCCACAGGACCTGATCCGTGCTGCTATCCTTCCTGTAACGCCACAGGACCTGATCCGTGCCGGTATCCTTCCTGTAACGCCACAGGACCCGATCCGTGCCGGTATCCTTCCTGTAACGCCACAGGACCTGATCCGTGCCGGTATCCTTCCGGTAACGCCACAGGACCTGATCCGTGCCGGTATCCTTCCTGTAACGCCACAGGACCTGATCCGTGCCGGTAACCTTCCTGTAACGCCACAGGACCTGATCCGTGCCGGTATCCTTCCTGTAACGCCACAGGACCTGATCCGTGCCGGTATCCTTCCCGTAACGCCACAGGACCTGATCCGTGCCGGTATCCTTCCCGTAACGCCACAGGATCTGATCCGTGCCGGTATCCTTCCCGTAACGCCACAGGACCTGATCCGTGCCGGTATCCTTCCCGTAACGCCACAGGACCTGATCCGTGCCGGTATCCTTCCCGTAACGCCACAGGACCTGATCAGTGCCGCTATCCTTCCTGTATCGCCACAGGACCTGATCCGTGCCGGTATCCTTCCTGTAACGCCACAGGACCTGATCCGTGCCGGTATCCTTCCTGTAATGCCACAGGACCTGATCCGTGCCGGTATCCTTCCTGTAACGCCACAGGACCTGATCCGTGCCGGTATCCTTCCTGTAACGTCACAGGACCTGATCCGTGCCGGTATCCTTCCCGTAACGCCACAGGACCTGATCCGTGCCGGTATCCTTCCTGTATCGCCACAGGACCTGATCCGTGCCGGTATCCTTCTTGTAACGCCACAGGACCTGATCCGTGCCGGTATCCTTCCTGTAACGCCACAGGACCTGATCCGTGCCATTATCCTTCCTGTAACGCCACAGGACCTGATCCGTGCCGGTATCCTTCCTGTAACGCCACAGGACCTGATCCGTGCCGGTATCCTTCCCGTAACGCCACAGGACCTGATCCGTGCCGGTATCCTTCCCGTAACGCCACAGGACCTGATCCGTGCCGGTATCCTTCCCGTAACGCCACAGGACCTGATCCGTGCCGGTATCCTTCTTGTAACGCCACAGGACGTGATCCGTGCCGGTATCCTTCCTGTAACGCCACAGGACCTGATCCGTGCCGGTATCCTTCCTGTAACGCCACAGGACCTGATCCGTGCCGGTATCCTTCCTGTAACGCCACAGGACCTGATCCGTGCCATTATCCTTCCTGTAACGCCACAGGACCTGATCCGTGCCGGTATCCTTCTTGTAACGCCACAGGACCTGATCAGTGCCGGTATCCTTCCCGTAATGCCACAGGAACTGATCCGTGCCGGTATCCTTCCCGTAACGCCACAGGACCTGATCCGTGCCGGTATCCTTCCCGTAACGACACAGGACCTGATCCGTGCCGGTATCCTTCCTGTATCGCCACAGGACCTGATCCGTGCCGGTAACCTTCCTGTAACGCCACAGGACCTGATCCGTGCCGGTATCCTTCCTGTAACGCCACAGGACCTGATCCGTGCCGCTATCCTTCCTGTATCGCCACAGGACCTGATCCGTGCCGGTATCCTCCCTGTAACGCCACAGGACCTGATCCGTGCCGGTATCCTTCCTGTAACGCCACAGGACCTGATCCGTGCCGCTATCCTTCCTGTAACGCCACAGGACCCGATCCGTGCCGGTATCCTTCCCGTAACGCCACAGGACCTGATCCGTGCCGCTATCCTTCCTGTAACGTCACAGGACCTGATCCGTGCCGGTATCCATCCCGTAACGCCACAGGACCTGATCCGTGCCGGTATCCTTCCTGTAACGCCACAGGACCTGATCCGTGCCGTTATCCTTCCCGTAGCGCCACAGGACCTGATCCGTGCCGCTATCCTTCCTGTAACGTCACAGGACCTGATCCGTACCGGTATCCTTCCTGTAACGCCACAGGACCTGATCCGTACCGGTATCCTTCCTGTAACGCCACAGGACCTGATCCGTGCCGGTATCCTTCCCGTAACGCCACAGGACCTGATCCGTGCCGGTATCCTTCCCGTAACGCCACAGGACCTGATCCGTGCCGGTACCCTTCCTGTAACGCCACAGGACCTGATCCGTGCCGGTATCCTTCCTGTAACGTCACAGGACCTGATCTGTGCCGGTATCCTTCCCGTAACGCCACAGGACCTGATCTGTGCCGGTATCCTTCCTGTAACGCCACAGGACCTGATCCGTGCCGGTATCCTTCCCGTAACGCCACAGGACCTGATCCGTACCGGTATCCTTCCTGTATCGCCACAGGACCTGATCCGTGCCGGTATCCTTCCTGTAACGCCACAGGACCTGATCCGTGCCGGTATCCTTCCCGTAACGCCACAGGACCTGATCCGTGCCGGTATCCTTCTTGTAACGCCACAGGACCTGATCCGTGCCGCTATCCTTCCTGTATCGCCACAGGACCTGATCCGTGCCGGTATCCTCCCTGTATCGCCACAGGACCTGATCCGTGCCGGTATCCTTCCTGTAACGCCACAGGACCTGATCCGTGCCGGTATCCTTCCTGTATCGCCACAGGACCTGATCCGTGCCGGTATCCTTCCTGTAACGTCACAGGACCTGATCCGTGCCGGTAACCTTCCTGTAACGCTACAGGCCCTGATCCGTGCCATTATCCTTCCTGTAACGCCACAGGACCTGATCCGTGCCATTATCCTTCCTGTAACGCTACAGGCCCTGATCCGTGCCGGTATCCTTCCAGTAACGCCACAGGAACTGATCCGTGCCATTATCCTCCCTGTATCGCCACAGGACCTGATCCGTGCCGGTATCCTTCCTGTAACGCCACAGGACCTGATCCGTGCCATTATCCTTCCTGTAACGCCACAGGACCTGATCCGTGCCGGTATCCTTCCTGTAACGCCACAGCACCTGATCCGTGCCATTATCCTTCGTGTAACGCCACAGGACCTGATCCGTGCCGCTATCCTTCCTGTAACGCCACAGGACCTGATCCGTGCCGGTATCCATCCCGTAATGCCACAGGACCTGATCCGTGCCGCTATCCTTCCTGTAACGCCACAGGACCTGATCCGTGCCGGTATACTTCCTGTAACGCCACAGGACCTGATCCGTGCCGGTATACTTCCTGTAACGCCACAGGACCTGATCCGTGCCGGTATACTTCCTGTAACGCCACAGGACCTGATCCGTGCCGGTATCCTTCCTGTAACGCCACAGGACCTGATCCGTGCCATTATCCTTCCTGTAACGCCACAGGACCTGATCCGTGCCGCTGTGCTTCCTGTAACGCCACAGGACCTGATCCGTGCCGTTATCCTTCCTGTAATGCCACAGGACCTGATCCGTGCCGCTATCCTTCCTGTAACGCCACAGGACCTGATCCGTGCCGGTATCCTTCCTGTAACGCCACAGGACCTGATCCGTGCCGGTATCCTTCCTGTAACGCCACAGGACCTGATCCGTGCCGGTATCCTTCCTGTAACGCCACAGGACCCGATCCGTGCCGGTATCCTTCCTGTAACGCCACAGGACCTGATCCGTGCCGGTATCCTTCCTGTAACGCCACGGGACCTGATCCGTGCCGCTATCCTTCCCGTAACGCCACGGGACCTGATCCGTGCCGGTATCCTTCCTGTAACGCCACAGGACCTGATCCGTACTTGTATCTTTCCTGTAACGCCACAGGACCTGATCCGTGCCGGTATCCTTCCTGTAACGCCACGGGACCTGATCCGTGCCGCTATCCTTCCTGTAACGCCACAGGACCTGATCCGTGCCGGTATCCTTCCTGTAACGCCACAGGACCTGATCCGTGCCGGTATCCTTCCCATAACGCCACAGGACCTGATCCGTGCCGGTATCCTTCCCGTAACGCCACAGGACCTGATCCGTGCCGTTATCCTTCCTGTAACGCCACAGGACCTGATCCGTGCCGTTATCCTTCCTGTAACGCCACAGGACCTGATCCGTGCCGGTATCCTTCCTGTAACGCCACAGGACCTGATCCGTGCCGTTATCCTTCCTGTAACGCCACAGGACCTGATCCGTGCCGGTATCCTTCCCGTAACGCCACAGGACCTGATCCGTGCCGCTGTGCTTCCTGTAACGCCACAGGACCTGATCCGTGCCGTTATCCTTCCTGTAATGCCACAGGACCTGATCCGTGCCGCTATCCTTCCTGTAACGCCACAGGACCTGATCCGTGCCGGTATCCTTCCTGTAACGCCACAGGACCTGATCCGTGCCGGTATCCTTCCTGTAACGCCACGGGACCTGATCCGTGCCGGTATCCTTCCCGTAACGCCACAGGACCTGATCCGTACTTGTATCTTTCCTGTAACGCCACAGGACCTGATCCGTGCCGGTATCCTTCCTGTAACGCCACGGGACCTGATCCGTGCCGCTATCCTTCCTGTAACGCCACAGGACCTGATCCGTGCCGGTATCCTTCCTGTAACGCCACAGGACCTGATCCGTGCCGGTATCCTTCCTGTAACGCCACAGGACCTGATCCGTGCCGGTATCCTTCCTGTAACGCCACGGGACCTGATCCGTGCCGCTATCCTTCCCGTAACGCCACGGGACCTGATCCGTGCCGGTATCCTTCCTGTAACGCCACAGGACCTGATCCGTACTTGTATCTTTCCTGTAACGCCACAGGACCTGATCCGTGCCGGTATCCTTCCTGTAACGCCACGGGACCTGATCCGTGCCGCTATCCTTCCTGTAACGCCACAGGACCTGATCCGTGCCGGTATCCTTCCTGTAACGCCACGGGACCTGATCCGGCCGGTATCCTTCCCGTAACGCCACAGGACCTGATCCGTACCGGTATCCTTCCTGTAACGCCACAGGACCTGATCCGTGCCGGTATCCTTCCTGTAACGCCACAGGACCTGATCCGTGCCGGTATCCTTCCTGTAACGCCACAGGACCTGATCCGTGCCGGTATCCTTCCCGTAACGCCACAGGACCTGATCCGTGCCGGTATCCTTCCTGTAACGCCACAGGACCTGATCCTTGCCGCTATCCTTCCCGTAACGCCACAGGACCTGATCAGTGCCGGTATCCTTCCCGTAACGCCACAGGACCTGATCCGTGCCGGTATCCTTCCTGTAACGTCACAGGACCTGATCTGTGCCATTATCCTTCGTGTAACGCCACAGGACCTGATCCGTGCCGGTATCCTTCCTGTAACGCCACGGGACCTGATCCGTGCCCGTCTCCTTCCCGTAACGCCACAGGACCTGATCCGTGCCGGTATCCTTCCCGTAACGCCACAGGACCTGATCCGTGCCGGTATCCTTCCCGTAACGCCACAGGACCTGATCCGTGCCGGTATCCTTCCTGTAACGCCACAGGACCTGATCCGTGCAGCTATCCTTCCTGTAACGTCACAGGACCTGATCTGTGCCGGTATCCTTCCCGTAACGCCACAGGACCTGATCTGTGCCGGTATCCTTCCCGTAACGCCACAGGACCTGATCCGTGCCGGTATCCTTCCTGTAACGCCACAGGACCTGATCCGTGCCGGTATCCTTCCTGTAACGCCACAGGACCTGATCCGTGCCGGTATCCTTCCCGTAACGCCACAGGACCTGATCCGTGCCGGTATCCTTCCTGTATCGTCACAGGACCTGATCCGTGCCGGTATCCTTCCTGTAACGCCACGGGACCTGATCCGTGCCGCTATCCTTCCCGTAACGCCACGGGACCTGATCCGTGCCGGTATCCTTCCTGTAACGCCACAGGACCTGATCCGTACTTGTATCTTTCCTGTAACGCCACAGGACCTGATCCGTGCCGGTATCCTTCCTGTAACGCCACGGGACCTGATCCGTGCCGCTATCCTTCCTGTAACGCCACAGGACCTGATCCGTGCCGGTATCCTTCCTGTAACGCCACGGGACCTGATCCGGCCGGTATCCTTCCCGTAACGCCACAGGACCTGATCCGTACCGGTATCCTTCCTGTAACGCCACAGGACCTGATCCGTGCCGGTATCCTTCCTGTAACGCCACAGGACCTGATCCGTGCCGGTATCCTTCCTGTAACGCCACAGGACCTGATCCGTGCCGGTATCCTTCCCGTAACGCCACAGGACCTGATCCGTGCCGGTATCCTTCCTGTAACGCCACAGGACCTGATCCTTGCCGCTATCCTTCCCGTAACGCCACAGGACCTGATCAGTGCCGGTATCCTTCCCGTAACGCCACAGGACCTGATCCGTGCCGGTATCCTTCCTGTAACGTCACAGGACCTGATCTGTGCCATTATCCTTCGTGTAACGCCACAGGACCTGATCCGTGCCGGTATCCTTCCTGTAACGCCACGGGACCTGATCCGTGCCCGTCTCCTTCCCGTAACGCCACAGGACCTGATCCGTGCCGGTATCCTTCCCGTAACGCCACAGGACCTGATCCGTGCCGGTATCCTTCCCGTAACGCCACAGGACCTGATCCGTGCCGGTATCCTTCCTGTAACGCCACAGGACCTGATCCGTGCAGCTATCCTTCCTGTTACGTCACAGGACCTGATCTGTGCCGGTATCCTTCCCGTAACGCCACAGGACCTGATCTGTGCCGGTATCCTTCCCGTAACGCCACAGGACCTGATCCGTGCCGGTATCCTTCCTGTAACGCCACAGGACCTGATCCGTGCCGGTATCCTTCCTGTAACGCCACAGGACCTGATCCGTGCCGGTATCCTTCCCGTAACGCCACAGGACCTGATCCGTGCCGGTATCCTTCCTGTATCGTCACAGGACCTGATCCGTGCCGCTATCCTTCCTGTAACGCCACAGGACCTGATCCGTGCCGGTATCCTTCCTGTAACGCCACAGGACCTGATCCGTGCCATTATCCTTCCTGTAACGCCACAGGACCTGATCCGTGCCGCTATCCTTCCTGTAACGCCACAGGATCTGATCCGTGCCGCTATCCTTCCTGTAACGCCACAGGATCTGATCCGTGCCGCTATCCTTCCTGTAACGTCACAGGACCTGATCCGTGCCGGTATCCTTCCTGTAACGCCACAGGACCTGATCCATGCCGGTATCCTTCCTGTAACGCCACAGCACCTGATCCGTGCCGGTATCCTTCCTGTAACGCCACAGGACCTGATCCGTGCCGGTATCCTTCCCGTAACGCCACAGCACCTGATCCGTGCCATTATCCTTCGTGTAACGCCACAGGACCTGATCCGTGCCGGTATCCTTCCCGTAATGCCACAGGACCTGATCCGTGCCGCTATCCTTCCCGTAACGCCACAGGACCTGATCCGTGCCGGTATCCTTCCTGTATCGCCACAGGACCTGATCCGTGCCGGTATCCTTCCTGTAACGCCACAGGACCTGATCCGTGCCGGTATCCTTCCCGTAACGCCACAGCACCTGATCCGTGCCATTATCCTTCGTGTAACGCCACAGGACCTGATCCGTGCCGGTATCCTTCCCGTAACGCCACAGGACCTGATCCGTGCCGGTATCCTTCCTGTAACGCCACGGGACCTGATCCGTGCCGGTTTCCTTCCTGTAACGTCACAGGACCTGATCCGTGCCGGTATCCTTCCTGTAACGCCACAGGACCTGATCCGTGCCATTATCCTTCCCGTAACGCCACAGGACCTGATCCGTGCCGGTATCCTTCCCGTAACGCCACAGGACCTGATCCGTGCCGCTATCCTTCCTGTAACGCCACAGGACCTGATCCGTGCCGCTATCCTTCCTGTAACGCCACAGCACCTGATCCGTGCCATTATCCTTCGTGTAACGCCACAGGACCTGATCCGTACCGCTATCCTTCCTGTAACGCCACAGGACCTGATCCGTGCCGGTATCCTTCCCGTAATACCACGGGACCTGATCCGTGCCGGTATCCTTCCTGTAACGCCACAGGACCTGATCCGTGCCGGTATCCTTCCCGTAACGCCACAGGACCTGATCCGTGCCGCTATCCTTCCTGTAACGCCACAGGACATGATCCGTGCCGGTATCCTTCCCGTAACGCCACAGGACCTGATCCGTGCCGGTATCCTTCCCGTAACGCCACAGGACCTGATCCGCGCCGCTATCCTTCCCGTAACGCCACAGGACCTGATCCGTGCCGGTATCCTTCCCGTAACGCCACAGGACCTGATCCGTGCCGGTATCCTTCCTGTAACGCCACAGGACCTGATCCGTGCCGGTATCCTTCCTGTAACGCCACAGGACCTGATCCGTGCCGGTATCCTTCCTGTAACGCCACAGGACCTGATCCGTGCCGGTATCCTTCCCGTAACGCCACAGGACCTGATCCGTGCCGGTATCCTTCCCGTATCGCCACAGGACCTGATCCGTGCCGGTATCCTTCCTGTAACGCCACAGGACCTGATCCGTGCCGGTATCCATCCCGTAACGCCACAGGACCTGATCCGTGCCGGTATCCTTCCCGTAACGCCACAGGACCTGATCAGTGCCGGTATCCTTCCTGTAACGCCACAGGACCTGATCAGTGCCGGTATCCTTCCTGTAACGCCACAGGACCTGATCCGTGCCGGTATCCTTCCTGTAACGCCACAGGACCTGATCCGTGCCGGTAACCTTCCTGTAACGCCACAGGACCAGATCCGTGCCGGTATCCTTCCCGTAACGCCACAGGACCTGATCCGTGCCGCTATCCTTCCTGTAACGTCACAGGACCTGATCCGTCCCGCTATCCTTCCTGTAACGTCACAGGACCTGATCCGTGCCGGTATCCTTCCCGTAACGCCACAGGACCTGATCCGTGCCGGTATCCTTCCTGTAACGCCACAGGACCTGATCCGTGCCGGTATCCATCCTGTATCGCCACAGGACCTGATCCGTGCCATTATCCTTCCTGTAACGCCACAGGACCTGATCCGTGCCGCTATCCTTCCTGTAACGCCACAGGACCTGATCCGTGCCATTATCCTTCCTGTAACGCCACAGGACCTGATCCGTGCCGGTATCCTTCCTTTAACGCCACAGGACCTGATCCGTGCCGGGATCCTTACTGTAACGCCACAGGACCTGATCCGTGCCGGTATCCTTCCTGTAACGCCACAGGACCTGATCCGTGCCGGTATCCTTCATGTAACGCCACAGGACCTGATCCGTGCCGCTATCCTTCTTGTAACGTCACAGGACCCGATCCGTGCCGCTATCCTTCCGGTAACGCCACAGGACCTGATCCGTGCCGCTATCCTTCCCGTAACGCCACAGGACCTGATCCTTGCCGGTATCCTTCCCGTAACGCCACAGGACCTGATCCGTGCCGGTATCCTTCCCGTAACGCCACAGGACCTGATCCTTGCCGGTATCCTTCCCGTAACGCCACAGGACCTGATCCGTGCCGGTATCCTTCCTGTAACGTCACAGGACCTGATCCGTGCCGGTATCCTTCCCGTAACGCCACAGGACCTGATCCGTGCCGGTATCCTTCCCGTAACGCCACAGGACCTGATCCGTGCCGGTATCCTTCCCGTAACGCCACAGGACCTGATCCGTGCCGGTATCCTTCCTGTATCGCCACAGGACCTGATCCGTGCCGGTATCCTTCCTGTAACGCCACAGGACCTGATCCGTGCCGGTAACCTTCCTGTAACGCCACAGGACCTGATCCGTGCCGGTATCCTTCCTGTATCACCACAGGACCTGATCCGTGCCGGTATCCTTCCCGTAACGCAACAGGACCCGATCCGTGCCGGTATCCTTCCCGTAACGCCACAGGACCTGATCCGTGCCGGTATCCTTCCTGTAACGCCACAGGACCTGATCCGTGCCGGTATCCTTCCTGTAACGCCACAGGACCTGATCCGTGCCGGTATCCTTCCTGTAGCGCCACGGGACCTGATCCGTGCCGGTGTCCTTCCCGTAACGCCACAGGACCTGATCCGTGCCGGTATCCTTCCTGTAACGCCACAGGACCTGATCCGTGCCGCTATCCTTCCTGTAACGCCACTGGACCTGATCCGTGCCGGTATCCTTCCAGTAACGCCACAGGACCTGATCCGTGCCGGTATCCTTACTGTGACGCCACAGGACCTGATCCGTGCCGGTATCCTTCCTGTAACGCCACAGGACCTGATCCGTGCCGCTATCCTTCCCGTAACGCCACAGGACCTGATCCGTGCCGGTATCCTTCCTGTAACGTCACAGGACCTGATCCGTGCCTGTATCCTTCCCGTAACGCCACGGGACCTGATCCGTGCCGGTTTCCTTCCCGTAACGCCACGGGACCTGATCCGTGCCGGTATCCTTCCTGTAACGCCAGGGGACCTGATCCGTGCCGGTATCCTTCCTGTAACGCCACAGGACCTGATCCATGCCGGTATCCTTCCCGTAACGCCACAGAACCTGATCCGTGCCGGTATCCTTCCTGTAACGCCACAGGACCTGATCCGTGCCGCTATCCTTCCTGTAACGCCACGGGACCTGATCCGTGCCGGTATCCTTCCTGTAACGCCACAGGACCTGATCCGTGCCGGTATCCTTCCCGTAACGCCACAGAACCTGATCCGTGCCGGTATCCTTCCCGTAACGCCACGGGACCTGATCCATGCCGGTATCCTTCCCGTAACGCCACAGGACCTGATCCGTGCCGGTATCCTTCCTGTAACGCCACAGGACCTGATCCATGCCGGTATCCTTCATGTAACGCCACAGGACCGGATCCGTGCCGGTATCCTTCCTGTAACGCCACAGGACCGGATCCGTGCCGGTATCCTTCCAGTAACGCCACAGGACCTGATCCGTGCCGGTATCCTTCCCGTAACGCCACAGGACCCGATCCGTGCCGGTATCCTTCCTGTAACGCAACAGGACCTGATCCGTGCCGGTATCCTTCCTGTAACGCCACAGGACCTGATCCGTGCCGGTATCCTTCCCGTAACGCCACAGGACCTGATCCGTGCCGGTATCCTTCCTGTATCGCCACAGGACCTGATCCGTGCCGGTATCCTTCCCGTAACGCCACAGGACCTGATCCGTGCCGGTATCCTTCCTGTAACGCCACAGGACCTGATCCGTGCCGCTATTCTTCCTGTATCGCCACAGGACCTGATCCGTGCCGGTATCCTTCCCGTAACGCCACAGGACCTGATCCGTGCCGGTATCCTTCCCGTAACGCCACAGGACCTGATCCGTGCCGGTATCCTTCCTGTAACGCCACAGGACCTGATCCGTGCCGGTATCCTTCCCGTAACGCCACAGGACCTGATCAGTGCCGGTATCCTTCCTGTAACGCCACAGGACCTGATCCGTGCCATTATCCTTCCCGTAACGCCACAGGACCTGATCAGTGCCATTATCCTTCCTGTAACGCCACAGGACCTGATCCGTGCCGGTATCCTTCCTGTAACGCCACAGGACCTGATCCGTGCCATTATCCTTCCCGTAACGCCACAGGACCTGATCCGTGCCGGTATCCTTCCTCTAACGCCACAGGACCTGATCCGTGCCGGTATCCTTCCTGTAACCCCACAGGACCTGATCCGTGCCATTATCCTTCCTGTAACGCCACAGGACCTGATCCGTGCCGGTATCCTCCCTGTAACGCCACAGGACCTGATCCGTGCCGGTATCCTTCCTGTAACGCCACAGGACCTGATCCGTGCCGGTATCCTTCCTGTAACGCCACAGGACCTGATCCGTGCCATTATCCTTCCAGTAACGCCACAGGACCTGATCCGTGCCGGTATCCTTCCCGTAACGCCACAGGACCTGATCCGTGCCGGTATCCTTCCTGTAACGCCACTGGACCTGATCCGGGCCGGTATCCTTCCCGTAACGCCACAGGACCTGATCCGTGCCGGTATCCTTCCTGTAACGCCACAGGACCTGATCCGTGCCATTATCCTTCCAGTAACGCCACAGGACCTGATCCGTGCCGGTATCCTTCCCGTAACGCCACAGGACCTGATCCGTGCCGGTATCCTTCCTGTATCGCCACAGGACCTGATCCGTGCCGGTATCCTTCCCGTAACGCCACAGGACCTGATCCGTGCCATTATCCTTCCTGTAACGCCACAGGACCTGATCCGTGCCGGTATCCTCCCCGTAACGCCACAGGACCTGATCCGTGCCGGTATCCTTCCCGTAACGCCACAGGACCTGATCCGTGCCGGTATCCTTCCTGTAACGCCACAGGACCTGATCCGTGCCGGTATCCTTCCTGTATCGCCACAGCACCTGATCCGTGCCGGTATCCTTCCTGTAACGCCACAGGACCTGATCCGTGCCGGTATCCTTCCTGTAACGCCACAGGACCTGATCCGTGCCGGTATCCTTCCTGTATCGCCACAGCACCTGATCCGTGCCGGTATCCTTCCTGTAACGTCACAGGACCTGATCCGTGCCGGTATCCTTCCTGTAACGCCACAGGACCCGATCCGTGCCGGTATCCTTCCTGTAACGCCACAGGACCTGATCCGTGCCGGTATCCTTCCTGTAACGCCACAGGACCTGATCCGTGCCGGTAACCTTCCCGTAACGCCACAGGACCTGATCCGTTCCGGTATCCTTCCCGTAACGCCACAGGACCTGATCCGTGCCGGTATCCTTCCCGTAACGCCACAGGACCTGATCCGTGCCGGTATCCTTCCTGTAACGCCACAGGACCTGATCCGTGCGGGTATCCTTCCCGTAACGCCACAGGACCTGATCCGTGCCGGTATCCTTCCCGTAACGTCACAGGACCTGATCCGCGCCGCTATCCTTCCCTTAACGCTACAGGACCTGATCTGTGCCGGTATCCTTCCCGTAACGCCACAGGACCTGATCAGTGCCGGTATCCTTCCTGTAACGCCACAGGACCTGATCCGTGCCGGTATCCTTCCTGTAACGCCACAGGACCTGATCCGTGCGGGTATCCTTCCCGTAACGCCACAGGACCTGATCCGTGCCGGTATCCTTCCCGTAACGTCACAGGACCTGATCCGCGCCGCTATCCTTCCCTTAACGCTACAGGACCTGATCTGTGCCGGTATCCTTCCCGTAACGCCACAGGACCTGATCCGTGCCGGTATCCTTCCCGTAACGCCACAGGACCTGATCCGTGCCGGTATCCTTCCTGTAACGTCACAGGACCTGATCCGTGCCGGTATCCTTCCCGTAACGCCACAGGACCTGATCCGTGCCGGTATCCATCCTGTAACGCCACAGGACCTGATCCGTGCCGGTATCCATCCCGTAACGCCACAGGACCTGATCCGTGCCGGTATCCTTCCTGTAACGCCACAGGACCTGGTCCGTGCCGGTATCCTTCCCGTAACGCCACAGGACCTGATCCGTGCCGGTATCCTTCCTGTAACGCCACAGGACCTGATCCGTGCCGGTATCCTTCCTGTAACGCCACAGGACCTGATCAGTGCCGGTATCCTTCCTGTAACGTCACAGGACCTGATCCGTGCCGGTATCCTTCCCGTAACGCCACAGGACCTGATCAGTGCCGGTATCCTTCCTGTAACGCCACAGGACCTGATCCGTGCCGGTATCCTTCCTGTAACGCCACAGGACCTGATCAGTGCCGGTATCCTTCCCGTAATGCCACAGGACCTGATCCGTGCCGCTATCCCTCCTGTAACGCCACAGGACCTGATCCGTGCCGGTATCCTTCCTGTAACGCCACAGGACCTGATCCGTGCCGGTATCCTTCCTGTAACGCCACAGGACCTGATCCGTGCCGGTATCCTTCCTGTAACGCCACAGGACCTGATCCGTGCCGGTATCCTTCCTGTAACGTCACAGGACCTGATCCGTGCCGGTATCCTTCCTGTAACGCCACGGGACCTGATCCGTGCCGCTATCCTTCCCGTAACGCCACAGGACCTGATCCCTGCCGGTATCCTTCCTGTAACGCCACAGGACCTGATCCGTGCCGGTATCCTTCCTGTAACGCCACAGGACCTGATCCGTGCCGGTATCCTTCCTGTAACGCCACAGGACCTGATCCGTGCCGGTATCCTTCCTGTATCGCCACAGGACCTGATCCGTGCCGGTATCCTTCCTGTAACGTCACAGGACCTGATCCATGCCGGTATCCTTCCTGTAACCACAGGACCTGATCCGTGCCGGTATCCTTCCCGTAACGCCACAGGACCTGATCCGTGCCGGTATCCTTCCTGTAACGCCACAGGATCGGATCCGTGCCGGTATCCTTCCTGTAACGCCACAGGACCTGATCCGTGCCGGTATCCTTCTTGTAACGCCACAGGACCTGATCCGTGCCGGTATCCTTCCTGTAACGCCACAGGACCTGATCCGTGCCGGTATCCTTCCTGTAACGCCACAGGACCTGATCCGTGCCGGTATCCTTCCTGTAACGCCACAGGACCTGATCCGTGCCGGTATCCTTCCCGTAACGCCACAGGACCTGATCCGTGCCGGTATCCTTCCCGTAACGCCAGAGGACCTGATCAGTGCCGGTATCCTTCCTGTAACGCCACAGGACCTGATCCGTGCCGGTATCCTTCCTGTATCGCCACAGGACCTGATCCGTGCCCGTATCCTTCCGGTAACGCCACAGGACCTGATCCGTGCCGGTATCCTTCCCGTAACGCCAGGGGACCTGATCCGTGCCGGTATCCTTCCTGTAACGCCACAGGACCTGATCCGTGCCATTATCCTTCCTGTAACGCCACAGGACCTGATCCGTGCCGGTATCCTCCCTGTAACGCCACAGGACCTGATCCGTGCCGGTATCCTTCCCGTAACGCCACAGGACCTGATCCGTGCCGGTATCCTTCCCGTAACGCCACAGGACCTGATCCGTGCCGGTATCCTTCCTGTAACGCCACAGGACCTGATCCGTGCCGGTATCCTTCCTGTAACGCCACAGGACCTGATCCGTGCCGGTATCCTTCCTGTAACGCCACAGGACCTGATCCGTGCCTGTATCCTTCCCGTAACGCCACGGGACCTGATCCGTGCCGGTATCCTTCCTGTAACGCCACAGCACCTGATCCGTGCCGGTATCCTTCCTGTAACGCCACAGGACCTGATCCGTGCCGGTATCCTTCCCGTAACGCCACGGGACCTGATCCGTGCCGCTATCCTTCCCGTAACGCCACAGGACCTGATCCGTGCCGGTATCCTTCCCGTAACGCCACAGGACCTGATCCGTGCCGGTATCCTTCCCGTAACGCCACAGGACCTGATCCGTGCCTGTATCCTTCCCGTAACGCCACGGGACCTGATCCGTGCCGGTATCCTTCCTGTAACGCCACAGCACCTGATCCGTGCCGGTATCCTTCCTGTAACGCCACAGGACCTGATCCGTGCCGGTATCCTTCCTGTAACGCCACAGGACCTGATCCGTGCCGGTATCCTTCCTGTATCGCCACAGGACCTGATCCGTGCCGGTATCCTTCCTGTAACGCCACAGGACCTGATCCGTGCCGGTATCCTTCCTGTAACGCCACAGGACCTGATCCGTGCCGGTATCCTTCCTGTAACGCCACAGGACCTGATCCGTGCCGGTATCCTTCCTGTAACGCCACAGGACCTGATCCGTGCCGGTATCCTTCCTGTAACGCCACAGGACCTGATCCGTGCCGGTATCCTTCCCGTAACGCCACGGGACCTGATCCGTGCCGCTATCCTTCCCGTAACGCCACGGGACCTGATCCGTGCCGCTATCCTTCCTGTAACGCCACAGGACCTGATCCGTGCCGGTATCCTTCCTGTAACGCCACAGGACCTGATCCGTGCCATTATCCTTCCCGTAACGCCACAGGACCTGATCCGCGCCGGTATCCTTCCTGTAACGCCACAGGACCTGATCCGTGCCGGTATCCTTCCTGTAACGCCACAGGACCTGATCCGTGCCGGTATCCTTCCTGTAACGCCACAGCACCTGATCCGTGCCGGTATCCTTCCTGTAACGTCACAGGACCTGATCCGTGCCGGTATCCTTCCTGTAACGCCACAGGACCTGATCCGTGCCGGTATCCTTCCTGTAACGCCACAGGACCTGATCCGTGCCGGTAACCTTCCTGTAACGTCACAGGACCTGATCCGTGCCGGTATCCTTCCTGTAACGTCACAGGACCTGATCCGTGCCGGTATCCTTCCCGTAACGCCACAGGACCTGATCCGTGCCGGTATCCTTCCTGTAACGCCACAGGACCTGATCCGTGCCGGTATCCTTCCCGTAACGCCACAGGACCTGATCCGTGCCGGTATCCTTCCCGTAACGCCACAGGACCTGATCCGTGCCGGTATCCTTCCCGTAACGCCACAGGACCTGATCCGTGCCGGTATCCTTCCCGTAACGCCACAGGACCTGATCCGTGCCGGTATCCTTCCCGTAACGCCACAGGACCTGATCCGTGCCGGTATCCTTCCTGTAACGTCACAGGACCTGATCCGTGCCGGTAACCTTCCCGTAACGCCACAGGACCTGATCCGTGCCGGTATCCTTCCCGTAACGCCACAGGACCTGATCCGTGCCAGTATCCTTCCTGTAACACCACAGGACCTGATCCGTGCCGGTATCCTTCCTGTAACGCCACAGGACCTGATCCGTGCCGGTATCCTTCCTGTAACGTCACAGGACCTGATCCGTGCCGGTATCCTTCCTGTAACGCCACAGGACCTGATCCGTGCCAGTATCCTTCCTGTAACACCACAGGACCTGATCCGTGCCGGTATCCTTCCTGTAACGCCACAGGACCTGATCCGTGCCGGTATCCTTCCCATAACGCCACAGGACCTGATCCGTGCCATTATCCTTCCTGTAATGCCACAGGACCTGATCCGTGCCGGTATCCTTCCTGTAACGCCACGGGACCTGATCCGTGCCGGTATCCTTCCTGTAACGCCACAGGACCTGATCCGTGCCGGTATCCTTCCTGTAACGCCACAGGACCTGATCCGTGCCGGTATCCTTCCTGTAACGCCACAGGACCTGATCCGTGCCGGTATCCTTCCTGTAACGCCACAGGACCTGATCCGTGCCGGTATCCTTCCTGTAACGCCACAGCACCTGATCCGTGCCGGTATCCTTCCTGTAACGCCACAGGACCTGATCCGTGCCGGTATCCTTCCCGTAACGCCACAGGACCTGATCCGTGCCGGTATCCTTCCTGTATCGCCACAGGACCTGATCAGTGCCGGTATCCTTCCTCTAACGCCACAGGACCTGATCCGTGCCGGTATCCTTCCTGTATCGCCACAGGACCTGATCCGTGCCCGTATCCTTCCGGTTACGCCACAGGACCTGATCCGTGCCGGTATCCTTCCCGTAACGCCAGGGGACCTGATCCGTGCCGGTATCCTTCCTGTAACGCCACAGGACCTGATCCGTGCCATTATCCTTCCTGTAACGCCACAGGACCTGATCCGTGCCGGTATCCTCCCTGTAACGCCACAGGACCTGATCCGTGCCGGTATCCTTCCCGTAACGCCACAGGACCTGATCCGTGCCGGTATCCTTCCCGTAACGCCACAGGACCTGATCCGTGCCGGTATCCTTCCTGTAACGCCACAGGACCTGATCCGTGCCGGTATCCTTCCTGTAACGCCACAGGACCTGATCCGTGCCGGTATCCTTCCTGTAACGCCACAGGACCTGATCCGTGCCTGTATCCTTCCCGTAACGCCACGGGACCTGATCCGTGCCGGTATCCTTCCTGTAACGCCACAGCACCTGATCCGTGCCGGTATCCTTCCTGTAACGCCACAGGACCTGATCCGTGCCATTATCCTTCCCGTAACGCCACAGGACCTGATCCGCGCCGGTATCCTTCCTGTAACGCCACAGGACCTGATCCGTGCCGGTATCCTTCCTGTAACGCCACAGGACCTGATCCGTGCCGGTATCCTTCCTGTAACGCCACAGCACCTGATCCGTGCCGGTATCCTTCCTGTAACGTCACAGGACCTGATCCGTGCCGGTATCCTTCCTGTAACGCCACAGGACCCGATCCGTGCCGGTATCCTTCCTGTAACACCACAGGACCTGATCCGTGCCGGTATCCTTCCCGTAACGCCACAGGACCTGATCCGTGCCGGTATCCTTCCTGTAACGCCACAGGACCTGATCCGTGCCGGTAACCTTCCTGTAACGTCACAGGACCTGATCCGTGCCGGTATCCTTCCTGTAACGCCACAGGACCTGATCCGTGCCGGTATCCTTCCTGTAACGTCACAGGACCTGATCCGTGCCGGTAACCTTCCCGTAACGCCACAGGACCTGATCCGTGCCGGTATCCTTCCCGTAACGCCACAGGACCTGATCCGTGCCGGTATCCTTCCTGTAACGCCACATGACCTGATCCGTGCCGGTATCCTTCCTGTAACGCCACAGGACATGATCCGTGCCGGTATCCTTCCTGTAACGCCACAGGACCTGATCAGTGCCAGTATCCTTCCTGTAACACCACAGGACCTGATCCGTGCCGGTATCCTTCCTGTAACGCCACAGGACCTGATCCGTGCCGGTATCCTTCCTGTAACGCCACAGGACCTGATCCGTGCCGGTATCCTTCCTGTAACGCCACAGGACCTGATCCGTGCCGGTATCCTTCCTGTAACGCCACAGGACCTGATCCGTGCCGGTATCCTTCCTGTAACGTCACAGGACCTGATCCGCGCCGCTATCCTTCCTGTAACGCCACAGGACCTGATCCGTGCTGGTATCCTTCCTGTAACGCCACAGGACCTGATCCGTGCCGGTATCCTTCCTGTAACGCCACAGGACCTGATCCGTGCCGGTATCCTTCCTGTAACGCCACAGGACCTGATCCGTGCCGGTATCCTTCCTGTAACGCCACAGGACCTGATCCGTGCCGGTATCCTTCCTGTAACGCCACAGCACCTGATCCGTGCCGGTATCCTTCCTGTAACGCCACAGGACCTGATCCGTGCCGGTATCCTTCCCGTAACGCCACAGGACCTGATCCGTGCCGGTATCCTTCCTGTATCGCCACAGGACCTGATCAGTGCCGGTATCCTTCCTCTAACGCCACAGGACCTGATCCGTGCCGGTATCCTTCCTGTAACGTCACAGGACCTGATCCGTGCCGGTATCCTTCCTGTAACACCACAGGACCTGATCCGTGCCGGTATCCATCCTGTAACGCCACAGGACCTGATCCGTGCCGGTATCCTTCCCGTAACGCCACAGGACCTGATCCGTGCCGGTATCCTTCCTGTAACGCCACAGGACCTGATCCGTGCCGGTATCCTTCCCGTATCGCCACAGGACCTGATCCGTGCCCGTATCCTTCCGGTTACGCCACAGGACCTGATCCGTGCCGGTATCCTTCCCGTAACGCCAGGGGACCTGATCCGTGCCGGTATCCTTCCTGTAACGCCACAGGACCTGATCCGTGCCATTATCCTTCCTGTAACGCCACAGGACCTGATCCGTGCCGGTATCCTCCCTGTAACGCCACAGGACCTGATCCGTGCCGGTATCCTTCCCGTAACGCCACAGGACCTGATCCGTGCCGGTATCCTTCCCGTAACGCCACAGGACCTGATCCGTGCCGGTATCCTTCCTGTAACGCCACAGGACCTGATCCGTGCCGGTATCCTTCCTGTAACGCCACAGGACCTGATCCGTGCCGGTATCCTTCCTGTAACGCCACAGGACCTGATCCGTGCCTGTATCCTTCCCGTAACGCCACGGGACCTGATCCGTGCCGGTATCCTTCCTGTAACGCCACAGCACCTGATCCGTGCCGGTATCCTTCCTGTAACGCCACAGGACCTGATCCGTGCCATTATCCTTCCCGTAACGCCACAGGACCTGATCCGCGCCGGTATCCTTCCTGTAACGCCACAGGACCTGATCCGTGCCGGTATCCTTCCTGTAACGCCACAGGACCTGATCCGTGCCGGTATCCTTCCTGTAACGCCACAGCACCTGATCCGTGCCGGTATCCTTCCTGTAACGTCACAGGACCTGATCCGTGCCGGTATCCTTCCTGTAACGCCACAGGACCCGATCCGTGCCGGTATCCTTCCTGTAACACCACAGGACCTGATCCGTGCCGGTATCCTTCCCGTAACGCCACAGGACCTGATCCGTGCCGGTATCCTTCCTGTAACGCCACAGGACCTGATCCGTGCCGGTAACCTTCCTGTAACGTCACAGGACCTGATCCGTGCCGGTATCCTTCCTGTAACGCCACAGGACCTGATCCGTGCCGGTATCCTTCCTGTAACGTCACAGGACCTGATCCGTGCCGGTAACCTTCCCGTAACGCCACAGGACCTGATCCGTGCCGGTATCCTTCCCGTAACGCCACAGGACCTGATCCGTGCCGGTATCCTTCCTGTAACGCCACATGACCTGATCCGTGCCGGTATCCTTCCTGTAACGCCACAGGACATGATCCGTGCCGGTATCCTTCCTGTAACGCCACAGGACCTGATCAGTGCCAGTATCCTTCCTGTAACACCACAGGACCTGATCCGTGCCGGTATCCTTCCTGTAACGCCACAGGACCTGATCCGTGCCGGTATCCTTCCTGTAACGCCACAGGACCTGATCCGTGCCGGTATCCTTCCTGTAACGCCACAGGACCTGATCCGTGCCGGTATCCTTCCTGTAACGCCACAGGACCTGATCCGTGCCGGTATCCTTCCTGTAACGTCACAGGACCTGATCCGCGCCGCTATCCTTCCTGTAACGCCACAGGACCTGATCCGTGCTGGTATCCTTCCTGTAACGCCACAGGACCTGATCCGTGCCGCTATCCTTCCTGTAACGCCACAGGACCTGATCCGTGCCGGTATCCTTCCCGTAACGCCACAGGACCTGATCCGTGCCGGTATCCTTCCCGTAACACCACAGGACCTGATCCGTGCCGGTATCCTTCCTGTAACGCCACAGGACCTGATCCGTGCCGGTATCCTTCCTGTAACGCCACAGGACCTGATCCGTGCCGGTATCCTTCCCGTAACGCCACAGGACCTGATCCGTGCCGGTATCCTTCCTGTAACGTCACAGGACCTGATCCGTGCCGGTATCCTTCCTGTAACGCCACGGGACCTGATCCGTGCCGCTATCCTTCCCGTAACGCCACAGGACCTGATCCGTGCCGGTATCCTTCCTGTATCGTCACAGCACCTGATCCGTGCCGGTATCCTTCCTGTAACGCCACAGGACCTGATCCGTGCCGGTATCCTTCCTGTAACGTCACAGGACCTGATCCGTGCCGGTATCCTTCCTGTAACCACAGGACCTGATCCGTGCCGGTATCCTTCCCGTAACGCCACAGGATCGGATCCGTGCCGGTATCCTTCCTGTAACGCCACAGGACCTGATCCGTGCCGGTATCCTTCCTGTAACGCCACAGGACCTGATCCGTGCCGGTATCCTTCCTGTAACGCCACAGGACCTGATCAGTGCCGGTATCCTTCCTGTAACACCACGGGACCTGATCCGTGCCGGTATCCTTCCTGTAAAGCCACAGGACCTGATCCGTGCCGGTATCCTTCCTGTATCGCCACAGGACCTGATCCGTGCCGGTATCCTTCCTGTAACGCCACAGGACCTGATCCGTGCCGGTATCCTTCCTGTAACGCCACAGGACCTGATCCGTGCCGGTATCCTTCTTGTAACGCCACAGGACCTGATCCGTGCCGGTATCCTTCCTGTAACGCCACAGGACCTGATCCGTGCCGGTATCCTTCCTGTAGCGCCACAGGACCTGATCCGTGCCATTATCCTTCCTGTATCGCCACAGCACCTGATCCGTGCCGGTATCCTTCCTGTAACGCCACAGGACCTGATCCGTGCCGGTATCCTTCCTGTAACGCCACAGGACCTGATCCGTGCCGGTATCCTTCCTGTAACGGCACAGGACCTGATCCGTGCCATTATCCTTCCTGTAACGCCACAGGACCTGATCCGTGCCGGTATCCTTCCTGTAACGCCACAGGACCTGATCCGTGCCGGTATCCTTCCTGTAACGGCACAGGACCTGATCCGTGCCATTATCCTTCCTGTAACGCCACAGGACCTGATCCGTGCCGGTATCCTTCCTGTAACGCCACAGGACCTGATCCGTGCCGGTATCCTTCCCGTAACGCCACAGGACCTGATCCGTGCCGGTATCCTTCCTGTAACGCCACAGGACCTGATCCGTGCCGGTATCCTTCCTGTATCGCCACAGCACCTGATCCGTGCCGGTATCCTTCCTGTAACGCCACAGGACCTGATCCGTGCCGGTATCCTTCCTGTAACGCCACAGGACCTGATCCGTGCCGGTATCCTTCCTGTAACGCCACAGGACCTGATCCGTGCCGGTATCCTTCCTGTAACGTCACAGGACCTGATCCATGCCGGTATCCTTCCTGTAACGCCACAGGACCTGATCCGTGCCGGTATCCTTCCTGTAACGCCACAGGACCTGATCCGTGCCGGTATCCTTCCTGTAACGTCACAGGACCTGATCCATGCCGGTATCCTTCCTGTAACGCCACAGGACCTGATCCGTGCCGGTATCCATCCCGTAACGCCACAGGACCTGATCAGTGCCGGTATCCTTCCCGTAACGCCACAGGACCTGATCCGTGCCGGTATCCTTCCTGTAACGCCACAGGACCTGATCCGTGCCGGTATCCTTCCTGTAACGCCACAGGACCTGATCCGTGCCGGTATCCTTCCTGTATCGCCACAGCACCTGATCCGTGCCGGTATCCTTCCTGTAACGCCACAGGACCTGATCCGTGCCGGTATCCTTCCTGTAACGCCACAGGACCTGATCCGTGCCGGTATCCTTCCTGTAACGCCACAGGACCTGATCCGTGCCGGTATCCTTCCCGTAACTCCACAGGACCTGATCCGTGCCCGTATCCTTCCAGTAACGCCACAGGACCTGATCCGTGCCGGTATCCTTCCTGTAACGCCACAGGACCTGATCCGTGCCGCTATCCTTCCTGTAACGCCACAGGACCTGATTCGTGCCGGTATCCTTCCTGTAACGCCACAGGACCTGATCAGTGCCGGTATCCTTCCTGTAACGCCACAGGACCTGATCTGTGCCATTATCCTTCCCGTAACGCCACATGACCTGATCCGTGCCGGTATCCTTCCTGTAACGCCACAGGACCTGATTCGTGCCGGTATCCTTCCTGTAACGCCACAGGACCTGATCCGTGCCGGTATCCTTCCTGTAACGCCACAGGACCTGATCCGTGCCGGTATCCTTCCCGTAGCGCCACAGGACCTGATCCGTGCCGGTATCCTTCCTGTAACGCCACAGGACCTGATCAGTGCCGGTATCCTTCCTGTAACGCCACAGGACCTGATCCGTGCCGGTATCCTTCCTGTAACGCCACAGGACCTGATCCGTGCCGGTATCCTTCCTGTAACGCCACAGGACCTGATCCGTGCCGGTATCCTTCCTGTAACGCCACAGGACCTGATCCGTGCCGGTATCCTTCCTGTAACGCCACAGGACCTGATCCGTGCCGGTATCCTTCCTGTAACGCCACAGGACCTGATCCGTGCCGGTATCCTTCCTGTAACGCCACAGGACCTGATCCGTGCCGGTATCCTTCCTGTAACGCCACAGGACCTGATCCGTGCCGGTATCCTTCCTGTATCGCCACAGCACCTGATCCGTGCCGGTATCCTTCCCGTAACGCCACAGGACCTGATCCGTGCCTCTATCCTTCCTGTAACGCCACAGGACCTGATCCGTGCCGGTATCCTTCCTGTAACGCCACAGGACCTGATCCGTGCCGCTATCCTTCCCATAACGCCACAGGACCTGATCCGTGCCGGTATCCTTCCTGTAACGCCACAGGACCTGATCCGTGCCGGTATCCTTCCTGTAACGCCACAGGACCTGATCCGTGCCTCTATCCTTCCTGTAACGCCACAGGACCTGATCCGTGCCGGTATCCTTCCCGTAGTGCCACAGGACCTGATCCGTGCCGGTATCCTTCCTGTAACGCCACAGGACCTGATCCGTGCCGGTATCCTTCCCGTAGTGCCACAGGACCTGATCCGTGCCGCTATCCTTCCTGTAACGCCACAGGACCTGATCCGTGCCGGTATCCTTCCTGTAACGCCACAGGACCTGATCCGTGCCGGTATCCTTCCCGTAGTGCCACAGGACCTGATCCGTGCCGGTATCCTTCCTGTAACGCCACAGGATCGGATCCGTGCCGGTATCCTTCCTGTAACGCCACAGGACCTGATCCGTGCCGGTATCCTTCTTGTAACGCCACAGGACCTGATCCGTGCCATTATCCTTCCTGTAACGCCACAGGACCTGATCCGTGCCGGTATCCTTCCTGTAACGCCACAGGACCTGATCCGTGCCTCTATCCTTCCTGTAACGCCACAGGACCTGATCCGTGCCGGTATCCTTCCCGTAGTGCCACAGGACCTGATCCGTGCCGGTATCCTTCCTGTAACGCCACAGGACCTGATCCGTGCCGCTATCCTTCCTGTAACGCCACAGGACCTGATCCGTGCCGGTATCCTTCCCGTAACGCCACAGGACCTGATCCGTGCCGGTATCCTTCCTGTAACGCCACAGGATCGGATCCGTGCCGGTATCCTTCCTGTAACGCCACAGGAACAGATCCGTGCCGGTATCCTTCCCGTAACGCCACAGGACCTGATCCGTGCCGGTATCCTTCCTGTAACGCCACAGGACCTGATCCGTGCCGGTATCCTTCCCGTAACGCCACAGGACCTGATCCGTGCCGGTATCCTTCCCGTAACGCCACAGGACCTGATCCGTGCCGGTATCCTTCCTGTAACGCCACAGGACCTGATCCGTGCCGGTATCCTTCCTGTAACGCCACAGGACCTGATCCGTGCCGGTATCCTTCCTGTAACGCCACAGGACCTGATCCGTGCCGGTATCCTTCCTGTAACGCCACAGGACCTGATCAGTGCCGGTATCCTTCCTGTATCGCCACAGGACCTGATCCGTGCCACTATCCTTCCCGTAACGCCACAGGACCTGATCCGTGCCGGTATCCTTCCTGTAACGCCACAGGACCTGATCCGTGCCGGTATCCTTCCTGTAACGCCACAGGACCTGATCCGTGCCGGTATCCTTCCTGTAACGCCACAGGACCTGATCCGTGCCGGTATCCTTCCCGTAACGCCACAGGACCTGATCCGTGCCGGTATCCTTCCTGTAACGCCACAGGATCGGATCCGTGCCGGTATCCTTCCTGTAACGCCACAGGACCTGATCCGTGCCGGTATCCTTCCCGTAACGCCACAGGACCTGATCCGTGCCGGTATCCTTCCTGTAACGCCACAGGACCTGATCAGTGCCGGTATCCTTCCCGTAACGCCACAGGACCTGATCCGTGCCGGTATCCTTCCCGTAACGCCACAGGACCTGATCCGTGCCGGTATCCTTCCTGTAACGCCACAGGACCTGATCCGTGCCGGTATCCTTCCTGTAACGCCACAGGACCTGATCCGTGCCATTATCCTTCCTGTAACGCCACAGGACCTGATCCGTGCCGGTATCCTTCCTGTAACGCCACAGCACCTGATCCGTGCCGCTATCCTTCCTGTAACGCCACAGGACCTGATCCGTGCCGGTATCCTTCCTGTAACGGCACAGGACCTGATCCGTGCCATTATCCTTCCTGTAACGCCACAGGACCTGATCCGTGCCGGTATCCTTCCTGTAACGCCACAGGACCTGATCCGTGCCGGTATCCTTCCTGTAACGCCACAGGACCTGATCCGTGCCGGTATCCTTCCTGTAACGCCACAGGACCTGATCCGTGCCGGTATCCTTCCTGTAACGCCACAGGACCTGATCCGTGCCGGTATCCTTCCTGTATCGCCACAGCACCTGATCCGTGCCGGTATCCTTCCCGTAACGCCACAGGACCTGATCCGTGCCTCTATCCTTCCTGTAACGCCACAGGACCTGATCCGTGCCGGTATCCTTCCTGTAACGCCACAGGACCTGATCCGTGCCTCTATCCTTCCTGTAACGCCACAGGACCTGATCCGTGCCGGTATCCTTCCTGTAACGCCACAGGACCTGATCCGTGCCTCTATCCTTCCCGTAACGCCACAGGACCTGATCCGTGCCTCTATCCTTCCCGTAACGCCACAGGACCTGATCCGTGCCGGTATCCTTCCCGTAACGCCACAGGACCTGATCTGTGCCTCTATCCTTCCCGTAACGCCACAGGACCTGATCCGTGCCGGTATCCTTCCTGTAACGCCACAGGACCTGATCCGTGCCTCTATCCTTCCCGTAACGCCACAGGACCTGATCCGTGCCGGTATCCTTCCCGTAACGCCACAGGACCTGATCCGTGCCGGTATCCTTCCTGTAATGCCACAGGACCTGATCCGTGCCGGTATCCTTCCCGTAACGCCACAGGACCTGATCCGTGCCGGTATCCTTCCTGTAACGCCACAGGACCTGATCCGTGCCGGTATCCTTCCCGTAACACCACAGGACCTGATCCGTGCCGCTATCCTTCCCGTAACGCCACGGGACCTGATCCATGCCGGTATCCTTCCCGTAACGCCACAGGACCTGATCCGTGCCGGTATCCTTCCTGTAACGCCACAGGACCTGATCCGTGCCGGTATCCTTCCTGTAACGCCACAGGACCTGATCCGTGCCGGTATCCTTCCTGTAACGCCACAGGACCTGATCCGTGCCGGTATCCTTCCTGTAACGCCACAGGACCTGATCAGTGCCGGTATCCTTCCTGTATCGCCACAGGACCTGATCCGTGCCACTATCCTTCCCGTAACGCCACAGGACCTGATCCGTGCCGGTATCCTTCCTGTAACGCCACAGGACCTGATCCGTGCCGGTATCCTTCCTGTAACGCCACAGGACCTGATCCGTGCCGGTATCCTTCCCGTAACGCCACAGGACCTGATCCGTGCCGGTATCCTTCCTGTAACGCCACAGGATCGGATCCGTGCCGGTATCCTTCCTGTAACGCCACAGGACCTGATCCGTGCCGGTATCCTTCTTGTAACGCCAAAGGACCTGATCCGTGCCGGTATCCTTCCTGTAACGCCACAGGACCTGATCAGTGCCGGTATCCTTCCCGTAACGCCACAGGACCTGATCCGTGCCGGTATCCTTCCCGTAACGCCACAGGACCTGATCCGTGCCGGTATCCTTCCTGTAACGCCACAGGACCTGATCCGTGCCGGTATCCTTCCTGTAACGCCACAGGACCTGATCCGTGCCATTATCCTTCCTGTAACGCCACAGGACCTGATCCGTGCCGGTATCCTTCCTGTAACGCCACAGCACCTGATCCGTGCCGCTATCCTTCCTGTAACGCCACAGGACCTGATCCGTGCCGGTATCCTTCCTGTAACGGCACAGGACCTGATCCGTGCCATTATCCTTCCTGTAACGCCACAGGACCTGATCCGTGCCGGTATCCTTCCTGTAACGCCACAGGACCTGATCCGTGCCGGTATCCTTCCTGTAACGCCACAGGACCTGATCCGTGCCGGTATCCTTCCTGTAACGCCACAGGACCTGATCCGTGCCGGTATCCTTCCTGTAACGCCACAGGACCTGATCCGTGCCGGTATCCTTCCTGTATCGCCACAGCACCTGATCCGTGCCGGTATCCTTCCCGTAACGCCACAGGACCTGATCCGTGCCTCTATCCTTCCTGTAACGCCACAGGACCTGATCCGTGCCGGTATCCTTCCTGTAACGCCACAGGACCTGATCCGTGCCTCTATCCTTCCTGTAACGCCACAGGACCTGATCCGTGCCGGTATCCTTCCTGTAACGCCACAGGACCTGATCCGTGCCTCTATCCTTCCCGTAACGCCACAGGACCTGATCCGTGCCGGTATCCTTCCCGTAACGCCACAGGACCTGATCTGTGCCTCTATCCTTCCTGTAACGCCACAGGACCTGATCCGTGCCGGTATCCTTCCTGTAACGCCACAGGACCTGATCCGTGCCTCTATCCTTCCCGTAACGCCACAGGACCTGATCCGTGCCGGTATCCTTCCCGTAACGCCACAGGACCTGATCCGTGCCGGTATCCTTCCTGTAATGCCACAGGACCTGATCCGTGCCGGTATCCTTCCCGTAACGCCACAGGACCTGATCCGTGCCGGTATCCTTCCTGTAACGCCACAGGACCTGATCCGTGCCGGTATCCTTCCCGTAACACCACAGGACCTGATCCGTGCCGCTATCCTTCCCGTAACGCCACGGGACCTGATCCATGCCGGTATCCTTCCTGTAACGCCACAGGACCTGATCCGTGCGGGTATCCTTCCCGTAACGCCACAGGACCTGATCCGTGCCGGTATCCTTCCTGTAACGCCACAGGACCTGATCAGTGCCGGTATCCTTCCCGTAACGCCACAGGACCTGATCCGTGCCGGTATCCTTCCCGTAACACCACAGGACCTGATCCGTGCCGCTATCCTTCCCGTAACGCCACGGGACCTGATCCGTGCCGGTATCCTTCCTGTAACGCCACAGGACCTGATCCGTGCCGGTATCCTTCCAGTAACGCCACAGGACCTGATCCGTGCCGGTATCCTTCCTGTAACGCCACAGGACCTGATCCGTGCCGGTATCCTTCCTGTAACGCCACAGGACCTGATCAGTGCCGGTATCCTTCCTGTAACGCCACAGGACCTGATCCGTGCCGGTATCCTTCCCGTAACACCACAGGACCTGATCCGTGCCGGTATCCTTCCCGTAACACCACAGGACCTGATCCGTGCCGCTATCCTTCCCGTAACGCCACGGGACCTGATCCATGCCGGTATCCTTCCTGTAACGCCACAGGACCTGATCCGTGCGGGTATCCTTCCCGTAACGCCACAGGACCTGATCCGTGCCGGTATCCTTCCTGTAACGCCACAGGACCTGATCCGTGCCGGTATCCTTCCTGTAACGCCACAGGACCTGATCCGTGCCGGTATCCTTCCTGTAACGCCACAGGACCTGATCAGTGCCGGTATCCTTCCTGTAACGCCACAGGACCTGATCCGTGCCGGTATCCTTCCCGTAACACCACAGGACCTGATCCGTGCCGCTATCCTTCCCGTAACGCCACGGGACCTGATCCATGCCGGTATCCTTCCTGTAACGCCACAGGACCTGATCCGTGCCGCTATCCTTCCCGTAACGCCACAGGACCTGATCCGTGCCGGTATCCTTCCTGTAACGCCACAGGACCTGATCCGTGCCGGTATCCTTCCTGTAACGCCACAGGACCTGATCCGTGCGGGTATCCTTCCCGTAACGCCACAGGACCTGATCCGTGCCGGTATCCTTCCCGTAACACCACAGGACCTGATCCGTGCCGCTATCCTTCCCGTAACGCCACGGGACCTGATCCGTGCCGGTATCCTTCCTGTAACGCCACAGGACCTGATCCGTGCCGGTATCCTTCCAGTAACGCCACAGGACCTGATCCGTGCCGGTATCCTTCCAGTAACGCCACAGGATCTGATCCGTGCCGGTATCCATCCCGTAACGCCACAGGACCTGATCCGTGCCGGTATCCTTCCTGTAACGCCACAGGACCTGATCCGTGCGGGTATCCTTCCCGTAACGCCACAGGACCTGATCCGTGCCGGTATCCTTCCTGTAACGCCACAGGACCTGATCCGTGCGGGTATCCTTCCTGTATCGCCACAGGACCTGATCCGTGCCGGTATCCTTCCTGTAACGCCACAGGACCCGATCCGTGCCGGTATCCTTCCTGTAACGCCACAGGACCTGATCCGTGCCGGTAACCTTCCCGTAACGCCACAGGACATGATCCGTGCCGGTGTCCTTCCAGTAACGCCACAGGACCTGATCCATGCCGGTAACCTTCCTGTAACGCCACGGGACCTGATCCGTGCCGGTATCCTTCCCGTAACGCCACGGGACCTGATCCGTGCCGGTATCCTTCCTGTATCGCCACAGGACCTGATCCGTGCCGGTATCCTTCCTGTAACGCCACAGGACCTGATCAGTGCCGGTATCCTTCCTGTAACGCCACAGGACCTGATCCGTGCCGGTATCCTTCCTGTAGCGCCACAGGACCCGATCCATGCCGGTATCCTTCCTGTAACGTCACAGGACCTGATCAGTGCCGGTATCCTTCCTGTAACGTCACAGGACCTGATCAGTGCCGGTATCCTTCCTGTAACGCCACAGGACCTGATCCGTGCCAGTATCCTTCCTGTAACGCCACAGGACCTGATCCGTGCCGGTATCCTTCCTGTAACGTCACAGGACCTGATCAGTGCCGGTATCCTTCCTGTATCGCCACAGGACCTGATCCGTGCCGGTATCCTTCCTGTAACGCCACAGGACCTGATCCGTGCCGGTATCCTTCCTGTAACGCCACAGGACCTGATCCGTGCCATTATCCTTCCTGTAACGCCACAGGACCTGATCCGTGCCGGTATCCTTCCTGTAACGCCACAGGACCTGATCCGTGCCGGTATCCTTCCTGTAACGCCACAGGACCTGATCCGTGCCGCTATCCTTCCCGTAACGCCACAGGACCTGATCAGTGCCGGTATCCTTCCTGTATCGCCACAGGACCTGATCCGTGCCGGTATCCTTCCTGTAACGCCACAGGACCTGATCCGTGCCGGTATCCTTCCTGTAACGCCACAGGACCTGATCCGTGCCATTATCCTTCCTGTAACGCCACAGGACCTGATCAGTGCCGGTATCCTTCCTGTAACGCCACAGGACCTGATCAGTGCCGGTATCCTTCCTGTAACGCCACAGGACCTGATCCGTGCCATTATCCTTCCCGTAACGCCACAGGACCTGATCCGTGCCGGTATCCTTCCTGTAACTCCACAGGACCTGATCCGTGCCATTATCCTTCCCGTAACGCCACGGGACCTCATCCGTACCGGTATCCTTCCTGTAACGCCACAGGACCTGATCCGTGCCATTATCCTTCCCGTAACGCCACGGGACCTCATCCGTGCCGGTATCCTTCCTGTAACGCCACAGGACCTGATCCGTGCCAGTATCTTTCCCGTAACGCCACGGGACCTGATCCGTGCCGGTATCCTTCCTGTAACGCCACAGGACCTGATCCGTGCCGGTATCCTTCCTGTAACGCCACAGGACCTGATCCGTGCCGGTATCCTTCCTGTAACGCCACAGGACCTGATCCGTGCCGGTATCCTTCCTGTAACGCCACAGGACCTGATCCGTGCCGGTATCCTTCCTGTAACGCCACAGGACCTGATCCGTGCCGCTATCCTTCCTGTAACGCCACAGGACCTGATCCGTGCCATTATCCTTCCCGTAACGCCACAGGACCTGATCCGTGCCGGTATCCTTCCTGTAACGTCACAGGACCCGATCAGTGCCGGTATCCTTCCTGTAACGCCACAGGACCTGATCCGTGCCGGTATCCTTCCTGTACCGCCACAGGACCTGATCAGTGCCGGTATCCTTCCTGTAACGCCACAGGACCTGATCCGTGCCAGTGTCCTTCCTGTAACACCACAGGACCTGATCCCTGTCGGTATCCCTCCCGTAACGCCACAGGACCTGATCCGTGCCGGTATCCTTCCTGTAACGCCACAGGACCTGATCCGTGCCGGTATCCTTCCTGTATTGCCACAGGACCTGATCCGTGCCGGTATCCTTCCTGTAACGCCACAGGACCTGATCCGTGCCGGTATCCTTCCTGTAACGCCACAGGACCTGATCCGTGCCGGTATCCTTCCCGTAACGCCACAGGACCTGATCCATTCCGGTATCCTTCCCGTAACGCCACAGGACCTGATCCGTGCCGGTATCCTTCCTGTAACACAGGACCTGATCCGTGCCGCTATCCTTCCTGTATCGCCACAGGACCTGATCCGTGCCGCTATCCTTCCTGTAACGCCACAGGACCTGATCCGTGCCGGTGTCCTTCCCGTAACACCACAGGACCTGATCCGTGCCGGTATCCATCCTGTAACGCCACAGGACGTGATCCGTGCCATTATCCTTCCTGTAACGCCACGGGACCTGATCCGTGCCGGTATCCATCCTGTATCGCCACAGGACCTGATCTGTGCCACTATCCTTCCTGTAACGCCACAGGACCTGATCCGTGCCACTATCCTTCCTGTAACGCCACAGGACCTGATCCGTGCCGGTATCCTTCCTGTAACGCCACAGGACCTGATCCGTGCCGGTATCCTTCCCGTAACGCCACAGGAACTGATCCGTGCCGGTATCCTTCCTGTAACGCCACAGGACCTGATCCGTGCCGGTATCCTTCCCGTAATGCCACAGGACCTGATCCGTGCCGGTATCCTTCCTGTAACGCCACAGGACCTGATGCGTGCCGGTATCCTTCCCGTAACGCCACAGGACCTGATCCGTGCCGCTATCCTTCCTGTAACGCCACAGGACCTGAACCGTGCCGGTATCCTTCCTGTAACGCCACAGGACCTGATCCGTGCCGGTATCCTTCCTGTAACGCCACAGGACCTGATCCGTGCCGGTATCCTTCCCGTAACGCCACAGGACCTGATCCGTGCCGGTATCCTTCCTGTAACGACACAGGACCTGATCCGTGCCGGTATCCTTCCGGTAACGCCACAGGACCTGATCCGTGCCGGTATCCTTCCGGTAACGCGACAGGACCTGATCCGTGCCGGTATCCTTCCGGTAACGCCACAGGACCTGATCCGTGCCGGTATCCTTCCCGTAACGCCACAGGACCTGATCCGTGCCGGTATCCTTCCGGTAACGCCACAGGACCTGATCCGTGCCGGTATCCTTCCCGTAACGCCACAGGACCTGATCCGTGCCGGTATCCTTCCCGTAACGCCACAGGACCTGATCCGTGCCGGTATCCTTCCCGTAACGCCACAGGACCTGATCCGTGCCGGTATCCTTCCTGTAACGCCACAGGACCTGATCCGTGCCGGTATCCTTCCTGTAACGCCACAGGACCTGATCCGTGCCGGTATCCTTCCCGTAACGCCACAGGACCTGATCCGTGCCGGTATCCTTCCTGTAACGCCACAGGACCTGATCCGTGCCGGTATCCTTCCCGTAACGCCACAGGACCTGATCCGTGCCGGTATCCTTCCCGTAACGCCACAGGACCTGATCCGTGCCGGTATCCTTCCCGTAACGCCACAGGACCTGATCCGTGCCGGTATCCTTCCCGTAACGCCACAGGACCTGATCCGTGCCGGTATCCTTCCGGTAACGCCACAGGACCTGATCCGTGCCGGTATCCTTCCTGTAACGCCAAAGGACCTGATCCGTGCCGCTATCCTTCCGGTAACGCCACAGGACCTGATCCGTGCCGGTATCCTTCCCGTAACGCCACAGGACCTGATCCGTGCCGGTATCCTTCCCGTAACGCCACAGGACCTGATCCGTGCCGGTATCCTTCCTGTAACGCCACAGGACCTGATCCGTGCCGGTATCCTTCCCGTAACGCCACAGGACCTGATCCGTGCCGGTATCCATCCCGTAACGCCACAGGACCTGATCCGTGCCGGTATCCATCCCGTAACGCAACAGGACCTGATCCGTGCCGGTATCCTTCCCGTAATGCCACAGGACCTGATCCGTGCCGGTATCCTTCCCTTAACGCCACAGGACCTGATCCGTGCCGGTATCCTTCCTGTATCGCCACAGGACCTGATCCGTGCCGGTATCCTTCCCGTATCGCCACGGGACCTGATCCGTGCCGGTATCCTTCCTGTAACACCACAGGACCTGATCCGTGCCGGTATCCTTCCTGTAACGCCACAGGACCTGATCCGTGCCGGTATCCTTCCCGTAACGCCACAGGACCTGATCCGTGCCGGTATCCTTCCTGTAACGCCACAGGACCTGATCCGTGCCGGTATCCTTCCTGTAACGCCACAGGACCTGATCCGTGCCGGTATCCTTCCTGTAACGCCACAGGACCTGATCCGTGCCGGTATCCTTCCTGTAACGCCACAGGACCTGATCCGTGCCGCTATCCTTCCTGTAACGCCACAGGACCTGATCCGTGCCGGTATCCTTCCTGTAACGCCACAGGACCTGATCCGTGCCGGTATCCTTCCCGTAACGCCACAGGACCTGATCCGTGCCGGTATCCTTCCTGTAACGCCACAGGACCTGATCCGTGCCGGTATCCTTCCTGTAACGCCACAGGACCTGATCCGTGCCGGTATCCTTCCTGTAACGCCACAGGACCTGATCCGTGCCGGTATCCTTCCTGTAACGCCACAGGACCTGATCCGTGCCGCTATCCTTCCTGTAACGCCACAGGACCTGATCCGTGCCGGTATCCTTCCCGTAACGCCACAGGACCTGATCCGTGCCGGTATCCTTCCTGTAACGCCACAGGACCTGATCCGTGCTGGTATCCTTCCCTTAACGCCACAGGACCTGATTCGTGCCGGTATCCTTCCTGTAACGCCACAGGACCTGATCCGTGCCGGTATCCTTCCCGTAACGCCACAGGACCTGATCCGTGCCGGTATCCTTCCCGTAACGCCACAGGACCTGATCAGTGCCGGTATCCTTCCCGTAACGCCACAGGACCTGATCCGTGCCGGTATCCTTCCCGTAACGCCACAGGACCTGATCCGTGCCGGTATCCTTCCCGTAACGCCACAGGACCTGATCCGTGCCGCTATCCTTCCTGTAACGCCACAGGACCTGATCCGTGCCGCTATCCTTCCTGTAACGCCACGGGACCTGATCCGTGCCGGTATCCTTCCTGTAACGCCACAGGACCTGATCCGTGCCATTATCCTTCCCGTAATGCCACAGGACCTGGTCCGTGCCGGTGTCCTTCCCGTAACGCCACAGGACCTGATCCATGCCGGTATCCTTCCCGTAACGCCACAGGACCTGATCCGTGCCGGTATCCTTCCCGTAACGCCACAGGACCTGATCCGTGCCGGTATCCATCCCGTAACGCCACAGGACCTGATCCGTGCCGGTATCCTTCCTGTAACGCCACAGGACCTGATCCGTGCCGGTATCCATCCTGTAACGCCACAGGACCTGATCCGTGCCGGTATCCTTCCCGTAACGCCACAGGACCTGATCCGTGCCGCTATCCTTCCTGTAACGCCACAGGACCTGATCCGTCCCGGTATCCTTCCTGTAACACCACAGGACCTGATCCGTGCCGGTATCCTTCCTGTACCGCCACAGGACCTGATCCGTCCCGGTATCCTTCCTGTATCGCCACAGGACCTGATCCGTGCCGGTATCCTTCCCGTAACGCCACAGGACCTGATCCGTGCCGGTATCCTTCCCGTAACGCCACAGGACCTGATCCGTGCCGGTATCCTTCCCGTAACGCCACAGGACCTGATCCGTGCCGGTATCCTTCCTGTAACGCCACAGGACCTGATCCGTGCCGGTATCCTTCCTGTAACGCCACAGGACCTGATCCGTGCCGGTATCCTTCCCGTAACGCCACAGGACCTGATCCGTGCCGGTATCCTTCCCGTAACGCCACAGGACCTGATCCGTGCCGGTATCCTTCCTGTAACGCCACAGGACCTGATCTGTGCCGGTATCCTTCCTGTAACGCCACAGGACCTGATCAGTGCCGGTATCCTTCCTGTAACGCCACAGGACCTGATCCGTGCCGGTATCCTTCCTGTAACGCCACAGGACCTGATCCGTGCCGGTATCCTTCCTGTAACGCCACAGGACCTGATCAGTGCCGGTATCCTTCCTGTAACGCCACAGGACCTGATCCGTGCCGGTATCCTTCCTGTAACGCCACAGGACCTGATCCGTGCCGCTATCCTTCCCGTAACGCCACAGGACCTGATCCGTGCCGGTATCCTTCCTGTAACGCCACAGGACCTGATCCGTGCCGGTATCCTTCCTGTAACGCCACAGGACCTGATCCGTGCCGGTATCCTTCCTGTAACGCCACAGGACCTGATCCGTGCCGCTATCCTTCCCGTAACGCCACAGGACCTGATCCGTGCCGGTATCCTTCCTGTAACGCCACAGGACCTGATCCGTGCGGGTATCCTTCCCGTAACGCCACAGGACCTGATCCGTGCCGGTATCCTTCCCGTAACGTCACAGGACCTGATCCGTGCCGGTATCCTTCCTGTAACGCCACAGGACCTGATCCGTGCCGGTATCCTTCCTGTAACGCCACAGGACCTGATCCGTGCCGGTATCCTTCCTGTAACGCCACAGGACCTGATCCGTGCCGGTAACCTTCCTGTAACGCCACAGGACCTGATCCGTGCCGGTATCCTTCCTGTAACGCCACAGGACCTGATCCTTGCCGCTATCCTTCCTGTAACGCCACAGGACCTGATCCGTGCCGGTATCCTTCCCGTAACGCTACAGGACCTGATCCGTGCCGGTATCCTTCCTGTAACGCCACAGGACCTGATCCGTGCCGGTATCCTTCCCGTAACGCCACAGGACCTGATCCGTGCCGGTATCCTTCCTGTAACGCCACAGGACCTGATCCGTGCCGGTATCCTTCCCGTAACGCCACAGGACCTGATCCGTGCCGGTATCCTTCCTGTAACGCCACAGGACCTGATCCGTGCCGGTATCCTTCCCGTAACGCCACAGGACCTGATCCGTGCCGGTATCCTTCCCGTAACGCCACAGGACCTGATCCGTGCCGGTATCCTTCCCGTAACGCCACAGGACCTGATCCGTGCCGGTATCCTTCCCGTAACGCCACAGGACCTGATCCGTGCCGGTATCCTTCCGGTAACGCCACAGGACCTGATCCGTGCCGGTATCCTTCCTGTAACGCCACAGGACCTGATCCGTGCCGGTATCCTTCCCGTAACGCCACAGGACCTGATCCGTGCCGGTATCCTTCCCGTAACGCCACAGGACCTGATCCGTGCCGGTATCCTTCCTGTAACGCCACAGGACCTGATCCGTGCCGGTATCCTTCCCGTAACTCCACAGGACCTGATCCGTGCCATTATCCTTCCTGTAACGCCACAGGACCTGATCCGTGCCGGTATCCTTCCTGTAACGCCACAGGACCTGATCCGTGCCGCTATCCTTCCTGTAACGCCACAGGACCTGATCCGTGCCGGTATCCTTCGTGTAACGCCACAGGACCTGATCGGTGCCATTATCCTTCCTGTAACGCCACAGGACCTGATCCGTGCCGGTATCCTTCCCGTAACGCCACAGGACCTGATCCGTGCCGCTATCCTTCCTGTAACGCCACAGGACCTGATCCGTGCCGGTATCCATCCCGTAACGCCACAGGACCTGATCCGTGCCGGTATCCTTCCTGTAACGCCACAGGACCTGATCCGTGCCGGTATCCTTCCGGTAACGCCACAGGACCTGATCCGTGCCGGTATCCTTCCCGTAATGCCACAGGACCTGATCCGTGCCGGTATCCTTCCTGTAACGTCACAGGACCTGATCCGTGCCGGTATCCTTCCTGTAGCGCCACAGGACCTGATCAGTGCCGGTATCCTTCCTGTAACGCCACAGGACCTGATCCGTGCCGGTATCCTTCCTGTAACGCCACAGGACCTGATCAGTGCCATTATCCTTCCTGTAACGCCACAGGACCTGATCAGTGCCGGTATCCTTCCTGTAACGCCACAGGACCTGATCCGTGCCATTATCCTTCCTGTAACGCCACAGGACCTGATCCGTGCCGGTATCCTTCCTGTAACGCCACAGGACCTGATCCGTGCCGGTATCCTTCCTGTAACGCCACAGGACCTGATCCGTGCCGGTATCCATCCCGTAACGCCACAGCACCTGATCCGTGCCGGTATACTTCCTGTAACGCCACAGGACCTGATCCGTGCCGGTATCCTTCCTGTAACGCCACAGGACCTGATCCGTGCCGGTATCCTTCCCGTAACGCCACAGGACCTGATCCGTGCCGGTATCCTTCCTGTAACGCCACAGGACCTGATCCGTGCCGGTATCCTTCCCGTAACGCCACAGGACCTGATCCGTGCCGGTATCCTTCCTGTAACGCCACAGGACCTGATCCGTGCCGGTATCCTTCCTGTAACGCCACAGGACCTGATCCGTGCCGGTATCCTTCCTGTAACGCCACAGGACCTGATCCGTGCCGCTATCCTTCCCGTAACGCCACAGGACCTGATCCGTGCCGGTATCCTTCCTGTAACGCCACAGGACCTGATCCGTGCCGGTATCCTTCCTGTAACGCCACAGGACCTGATCCGTGCCGGTATCCTTCCCGTAACGCCACAGGACCTGATCCGTGCCGGTATCCTCCCTGTAACGCCACAGGACCTGATCCGTGCCGGTATCCTTCCTGTAACGCCACAGGACCTGATCCGTGCCGGTATCCTTCCCGTAACGCCACAGGACCTGATCCGTGCCGGTATCCTTCGTGTAACGCCACAGGACCTGATCCGTGCCGGTATCCTTCCCGTAACGCCACGGGACCTGATCCGTGCCGGTATCCTTCCTGTAACGCCACGGGACCTGATCCGTGCCGCTATCCTTCCTGTAACGGCACAGGACCTGATCCGTGCCGGTATCCTTCCTGTAACGCCACAGGACCCGATCCGTGCCGGTATCCTTCCTGTATCGCCACAGGACCTGATCCGTGCCGGTATCCTTCCTGTAACGCCACAGGACCTGATCCGTCCCGCTATCCTTCCTGTAACGCCACAGGACCTGATCCGTGCCGGTATCCTTCCTGTAACGCCACAGGACCTGATCCGTGCCGGTATCCTTCCTGTAACGCCACAGGACCTGATCCGTGCCGGGATCCTTCCTGTAACGCCACAGGACCTGATCCGTCCCGCTATCCTTCCTGTAACGCCACAGGACCTGATCCGTGCCGGTATCCTTCCTGTAACGCCACAGGACCTGATCCGTGCCGGTATCCTTCCTGTAACGCCACAGGACCTGATCCGTGCCGGTATCCTTCCTGTATCGCCACAGGACCTGATCCGTGCCGGTATCCTTCCTGTAACGCCACAGGACCTGATCCGTCCCGCTATCCTTCCTGTAACGCCACAGGACCTGATCCGTGCCGGTATCCTTCCTGTAACGCCACAGGACCTGATCCGTGCCGGTATCCTTCCTGTAACGTCACAGGACCTGATCCGTGCCGGTATCCTTCCTGTAACGCCACAGGACCTGATCCGTGCCGGTATACTTCCTGTATCGCCACAGGACCTGATCCGTGCCGGTATCCTTCCCCGAACGCCACAGGACCTGATCCGTGCCGGTATCCTTCCTGTAACGCCACAGGACCTGATCCGTGCCGGTATCCTTCCCGTAACGCCACAGGACCTGATCAGTGCCGGTATCCTTCCTGTAACGCCACAGGACCTGATCCGTGCCATTATCCTTCCTGTAACCCCACAGGACCTGATCCGTGCCGGTATCCTTCCTGTAACGTCACAGGACCTGATCCGTGCCGGTATCCTTCCTGTAACGCCACAGGACCTGATCCGTGCCGGTATACTTCCTGTATCGCCACAGGACCTGATCCGTGCCGGTATCCTTCCCCGAACGCCACAGGACCTGATCCGTGCCGGTATCCTTCCTGTAACGCCACAGGACCTGATCCGTGCCGGTATCCTTCCCGTAACGCCACAGGACCTGATCCGTGCCGGTATCCTTCCCGTAACGCCACAGGACCTGATCTGTGCCGCTATCCTTCCCGTAACGCCACAGGACCTGATCCGTGCCGGTATCCTTCCTGTAACGCCACAGGACCTGATCCGTGCCGGTATCCTTCCTGTAACGCCACAGGACCTGATCCGTGCCGGTATCCTTCCTGTAACGCCACAGGACCTGATCCGTGCCGGTATCCTTCCCGTAACGCCACAGGACCTGATCCGTGCCGGTATCCTTCCTGTAACGCCACAGGACCTGATCCGTGCCGGTATCCTTCCTGTAACGCCACAGGACCTGATCCGTGCCGGTATCCTTCCCGTAACGCCACAGGACCTGATCCGTGCCGGTATCCTTCCCGTAACGCCACAGGACCTGATCCGTGCTGGTATCCTTCCTGTAACGCCACGGGACCTGATCTTGTTAAGCAGCCTCGTTTGGGGCACCTCAGCAAACGCCTGCCGAAATTCCAAGTAAACGACATCCACAGCCTCTCCCTTGACCACCCCACTTGTTACTTCCTCGAATAACTCGAACGATTTGTCAGGCGAGATCTCGCTTCACCGAAACCATGCTGACTTTGACATTTTATCATTGGTCTCCAGGTACCTCGAAACCTCGTCCTCAATAATGGACTCCAACCCTTTCCCAGCCATTGTGGTCAGGCTAACTGGCCGATAATTCCCTTTCTTTTGCCTTCCTCCCTTCTTAGAGAGTGGAGTGAAGTTTGCCCTCTCCGGGACCATGCCAGGATCAAGTTTCACTCTGCTGGTGTCTTCCACAGTGGAATCTGGTGCAAAGTACCCGTTCAGTTCATCTGACATCTCTTTGTCCCCCATCAGCATCATTTTCCAGCGGTCCAATATCCACTCTCACCTCCCGTTTGCTCTTCATGACACTGAACAAAACGTTTGGCACCCCAGTTTGCCCTCATTTCTTTTGTTTTTGCCCCTCCTACGGCTTTCTTTGCTGCGTCTTGCTGGAGTTTGAAAGCTTCCCAACTTCCCACC
>NW_026781672.1:0-47500 GCF_030144855.1 Hypanus sabinus
ACAAGCTTAGAGTGACGCACTCCTGGGGTCATGCACAGAGTGAAACTATCTCCTTAACGTCCCATAACACACACCCGTGGTCAGACAGAGTGAAGCTCCCTCCACAACCCCCTTGAACCCCATTCTCAAGAGACAGACAGAGAGAGAGGCGAAAGAGAGACAGAGAGACGGGGAGTGAGAGAGACATAGAGGACGAGAGACGGGGAGGGAGAGAGTGGGAGAGAGATATAGGATTACAGTCTGTGATCTATGTGTGTTGGGTCGGTCTGGTAGGCATCACATCTATTGTCTGACTCCGCAAGACTAATCTTCTGAAAGATTATGAGTATTTGTCTATGAAAATAAACAAGGGGAGTCTGTGGATATAGTGTACCTGGACTTTCAGAAAGGATTTGATTAGGTCCCACTCAGAGATTAGTGGGCAAATTTCGAGCACATGGTATTGGGGGTAGAGTACAGGCATGGATAGAAATTGGTTGCTGACAGAAAACAAAGAGTAGTGTTTAATGGTTAATTTTCAGAACGGCAGACAGTGACTAGTGGGGTTCCGCAAGGCTTAGTGCTGGGACCGCAGCTATTTTCAATAAACATTAAGATTCAAATGAAAGGATTAAAAGTAACATTAGAAAATTTGCAGATGACACAAAGCTGGGTGGCAGTGTGAAATATGAGAAGAATATTACGAGAATGCAGGGTGATTTGGACAGTTTGGGTGAGTGGATAGGTGCATGGCAGATGCAGATTAATGTGGATAAATGTGAGGTTATCCACTTTCGTGACAAGAACAGGAAGGCAAATTGCTATCTGAATGGCGTCAAGTTAGGAAAAAGGGAAGTACAATGAGATCTAGGTTTCCTTTTTTATCAGACACTGAATGTAAGCATGCAGGTACAACAGACAGTGAGCAAAGCTAATGGCATGATGGCCTTCATAACAAGGGGTTTTATGCTCATTATTTATTTAAGTGTGTGCTGACGTTGGAGAGGGTTCAGAAATAATTCACTAGAATGAGACCGTGAATAAGAGGGTAACATATTAGGAACGTTTGACCGCCCTTGCACTTGTACTCCTTGGAGTTTAGAAGAATGAGCGAGAACATCATAGAAACATTTCGAATGTTGAAAGGCAGGGATAGAGTGGATGTGGCAAAGTTGTTTCCCATGGTGGGGGAGTCTATTACGAGAGGACATGATTTAAGGATTGAAGGGCGTCCATTCAGAATAGAGAAGCGAAGATTTTTTTTGTTTTAGCCAGAACCAGAATCTCTGGAATTTGATGTCGGGGCATACTCGATGGGCCGAATGGCCGACCTCTGCTACTTTGTCTTATAGTCTTATGGTCTTAAGTGCATCCAGCTGCAGCTGCTAACACTCCGCGTTAAGGAGTTGGAAATGGAACTGGATTAACTCAGGCTCATTCTGGATGCCTACGGTGTGATAGGGAGGGCATATTGGGAGAAAGTTAACCTGCAATATAATTCCAAAACAATCGAAAACACTTCACTCCGTATGCATAACACCTTCCCTCTGCAAAATCCCTCTCCAACCCCGTCAAACTTTCTCCCCTGCACTACTTTCCCGTCACCGTCACACACTGTCTGCAGTACACCACTGCCGTCTCCGTCACCCATCCCTCAGTTAAAAGCAACCCGGTCTCCGTGACCCAAACCCCCTCCTGCAAACACAGCCGTCTCCATCATCCCGTACGTACCCACAAGTCCCTTCGCCATCTCGGTGATACAATCCATGTGCTAAACGCTCCCCATCTACGTCGTACCTCCACTCTACTCCCACTCTGTGACACAGGTAATTGTGGGGAGTATGAAGGGGAGATGATGGCTGGTGTTTCACCTCCCCCCGTACCATGGCTATCGATCGCCAGGATCTGAATCTCTCCACAACTCTGCATGCACAGGCCGGTCATGTGCATCCACACCACTTGGATCAGTGGTTCCATTCTCACCAACCTTTCCCGAGCCCTCCTCTCTCCTCCCTTTCCTCCCTCTAACGGCAGCACACAATACGCTCACACACGCACACACAACACACACAACTCAAGACTACTGGAAAGCCGAAAGGCTGGGTATTGGTGAGTGGGGAGAACGGAGGAGGGGTTTCGTACTTTTTCTCATTCTAGTGGAGTGTGCTGCGATGGTGCGGGAGGTACTTCACATGTCTGACTCCTGGAGTGAGATGGTATAATATTTATGGGGCCGCGCTGGTTATCTGACCCTGGATGAGTGTCCAGACATAGGAAGACCATACAGTTTAGCACGTGGTGTAATTGGGAAGGCTCCAAAATTTGGAATCACTGTATTTTTTTCCATAGAAGGTGGGATCTGTATAAAAGAGATGTAAGACGGTTTACACCTGAACTGGAGGGAAACTGATATCCTAGAGGGAAGGTTTGTCAGTGCTGTGCATGAGAGCTTTTGGGAGAGTTGCTTAACTCGAGCTGCAGGGGGATGGGATTCAGTGCTCCAGAGCAAATAGCGGAGTCGCTATGGAGACGGATGACGTTCAGACAGCAGAAAAAAGTCAGGTGTCAAGGGTTTATGCATAATGCGACTGGTGCCCTGAGCTCTGTATATTTCACTGCAGGACGCTTTTAAAAAGGCTGTTGAGCTCAGGGAATGATTCAATACAGTGAGCTATGACATTGTAGCCATTACTAAGAATTGGGTGTAGAAGGAGCAAACAGGAGAGAACGATATTTCGGGTTTCCCTATTTTCAGTCGGGAGAAAGAGAAAGGAATTAAGTAGGAGGGGTGACTTTACTAGGCTGAGAAAATGTTGCCGCAGTGGACATTCAGGGACAGGCAAGAAAATTCGTCTAAGTGAGGCTTTGTTGGAGGAAGTGACGAATCAGAAATGTATGGCAATGTTACAACATAGAACATAGAATAGTACAACACATTACAGTCCCTTCGGCCCACAACGCCGTACCGACCCTTAAACCATGCACCCCAAAAAAAAACCCAACCTTAAATTCTTCCATTTACCTGTTCAGTAGTCTCTTAAATTTCACTGGTGTATTTGCCTCCACCATTGACCCAGGCAGTGCATTCCACGCACCAAGCACTCTCTGAGTAAAAACACCTTCCTCTAATATCCCCCTTGAACTTCCAACACCTTACCTTAAAGTCATATCCTCTTGTACTGAGAAGTGGTACCCTGGGGGAAGAGGAGCTGGCTGTCCATTCTATCTATTCCTCTTAATATCTTGTATACCTCTATCATGTCTTCTCTCATCTTCCTTCTCTCCAAAGAGTAAAGTCCTAGTTCCCTTAATCACTGATCATAATGAATACTCTTTAATTCAGGCAGCATCCTGATAAATCTCCTCTGTACCCTCTCCAATGTTTCCACATCCTTTCTAGAGTGAGGCGACCAGACTGGACACAGTTCTCCAAGTGTGGCCTAACCAGGCTTTTATAGAGCTGTATCATTACATCGCGAATCCAAAACTCTATAACTCGACTTATGAATGTCTACGCCCCATAGGCGTTCTTATCTAGCCTAACTATCTGTGAGGCAACTTTCATGGAACTGTAGACATGTACTCACCAGATCATTCTACTCCTCCCCACTAACACGCATCCTGCCATTTACTTTGAACACTGCCTTCCAAAGTACTTTGGAGTTTGTCCTTCCAAAGTATCCCTCCTCATACTTCTCCGAGGTGAACGTGTCTGCCACTTTTCACTGGGAAATGAATAATCAAGCGTATACGTCCAATCGGAAGGACAGGCAGTGTGGGCAGAAGGGATGGTTGGCTCTGCTGCTGAGGAATGAAATTCAGTCCCTTGCGAGGTATAACAGAGAATCAGGAGATGTAGAGTCAGTATGGATAGAAACTGAGAAATAGGAAGGGAGGGCAATTTTGTCATCATCTTGTTCTTGATGTTTCTTGCATTGTCGTGCACGCACTTTAGCCCTTCTAACTAACTAGCTTTACATTCTTTATTCTGTTTCTCTTTCCTCAAATGCTAGATCTGGCTTTACTCCATGCACTGTACTTGCAGCTCTCGTATGACCTTTATCCTTCTCTTCCTCACTATCCGCTCTGACACTCTGGTTCTCCTCCCCTGAAAATCTAGTTTACACACCCCGGTGCAGCACTAGCAAACATTCCCGCATGGATTCTAGTCCCCTATTAGTTCAGGTGCAAACCTTCCCGACAGTACAATTCCCACCTTTCCTGGAACAAGGCCCAATTGTCCAGAAACATGAAGCTTTTCTTCTTGCACAAACTCCTTAGCCTCGTATTTAGCTGCATTATCTTCTTATTCCTGGCAACACTAGATCCTGAGACTGCGACCCTGGATGTCCTGTCCTTCAGCTTTGCACCTGACTCCCTAAACACACTTTGCGGGACCCCCTCCTTCTTCCTATTCACGTCATTTGCCCCAAAATGGACTACGGACTCCGGCTGCTCACCCTCCCTCTTGAGAATACTGAGAACTCGATCTGAGATATCACGGACCCTTGCACCAGGGAGGCAACAGACCATCAGAGATTCTTGATCTCTTCCACAGATCCTCCTGTCTCTCCCCCCGACCATCGAATCTCCTATTACTACTGCTCTCCTCTTTTCACTCCATCCCCTCTGGGCTGAGGATCCAGTCTCACTGCCAGAGACGTGACCACTACAAATTGTCCCTGGTAGGTTGTCCCCACCAACACGGTGTACTTATTATTGGTGGGAACGGCCGCAGTGGTGCTCTGCACCGAATTTTTGGAAATGGCCAACAGCTAAATATAGTGATGGACTTCAGGGAGCACTTGTTAGATATCAGATTGTCTACCAATGCATCCGGACGGTGCACAGGATGTGAACTGCACATCTACAGTCAGTTCCTCTTTTAGCAAGACAGTGTTAGACAGAGGTTAACAATACCGGATTGTTAGCATGAAATGTTGCTCGCCTTTGTTATCTCCCACAAGCAAGGCAGTATCTGCATCTTATCCTGTGAACTTCGTGACCTCAATCTTCAGATAGCCAAACCTGGCAACAACATTTAGTTTTCCCACAATAAAACCAAGTAACTTAACATAAAGTGTAAAATTTAGAAGCAGAATCAGACCATTTGACCCACTGAGTCTGTTCCAACATTTCATCGCGGCTGATCCAATTTACTTCTCAACCTCATCCCCCTGCCTTCTCCCAGCATTCCTTTAAGACCTGACTGACCAATCAGGAAACTTTGGCACAAATATACAAAAAAGAACCCCTTGTTCTCCACGGCTTCCTGTGGCAAAGAAATCCACAGATATTTCACTCCCAAAGTGAACAGGTTCCAACACAGCAGAGCATCTGCCTTTTCTTTGGCCTCTGTATGTCCTTCTCCAGCCTGTCTCCATCCTCAAAACAACCTGCCCTCCACTTATCCACATACTGGTCATATGTGCTAAACCCTGTATTTGTCAGGGTTGAACTTTATCTGTTATTTCTCCAGCTTAACTGCAAGGGATGTCAGCAGAGCAGCAATGGCTTTCATTTCTGAGAAAAAGATGAGGAAGGTGCAGGACATGTGCATTCCAAACATGAAAAAAGTTCTCAGTGCTCAAGTAGTATTCAATTCTGGCCGAAAAGGGAAAGCAAAGCTCTTGTAAAAGCTAAAGAAAGGGCATAAAAGAAAATAACAATTCGTGGGAAGGTAATCATCGGTTCGGCTCGCGGCTTCATCCAGGTGTGGTAGCCTTCGTCCCGAGAAACATACGAAATCTCGTTTGGGTGGATGCTGTACGATGTTTACAAACAGTATACAACATGAGAGTAAACGGTTAAGTTTTGTAATTTGTCTATATGACTTGTAAAACAAAATAAAAGGGGCACATTCTCATGAAACAGACTAATGTGCAAATGGTGGATCTCACAGTGTCGTCCATTTGTTCCTGTCGACCTCTTCCGAGCGTAGCTGATCCTCGGACCCACGCTCCTCAATCCACTGTCCAGCGGTCATAGAAACGTAGAAACATAGAATACCGACAGCACAACTCTCTATTTTTTCTGAACTCGATGTACCTGTCCTATCGTATCAGCCTCCACAACCGTCGCCGGCAGCCCATTCTGTGCACTCACCACACACTCCGGACAAAAAGAAAATACCCAAGACATTCCCTCAGTACATACTACCTTAAAACTGTGCCATCTCGTGCTATCCATTTCAGCCCTGGGAAAAATCCTCCGACTATCCTCACTTTCAAAGCGGCTCATCTTGTGCTACTCCTTATCAGGTCATCTGTCATCTTCTGTCGCTCCGAGGAAAGGTGGCCGAGTTCACTCAAGCTATTCTCATAAGGCATGCTCCCCAATCCAGGCAACATCCTTGTAAATCTCCTCAGCGCCATTTATATTGTTTCCAAGTCCTTCCGGTAGTGAGGCGTCCAGAACTCAGCACAGTACTCCAAGTGGGGTCTGAGCAGGGTCCTATTTAGCTGCAAAATTTCCTCTCATCTCCTAAACTTAATCTTAAGGTTGAGCAAGACCAATACACCGTATGCTTTCCTAACCACAGAGACAACCTGCGCTGCAGCGTTCAGAGTCCTATGGACTCGAACCCAAGACCTCTCTGATCAACCACACTGCCAAGGGTCTTACCATCAATACTATATTCTGCCATCATTTTTGACCTACCAAAAAGAACAACTTCACACTTATCTTGTTTGAACCCCATCTGAAATTTTTCAGCCCAGTTTTGCATCCTATGAATGTTCCGCTGCCAGCTCTGACAGACCTCATACACACTAAGCTTTGTATCATCCGCAAATTTACGGACCCCCACCTCCACAACCTCATCTATGTCATTTATAAAATCACCAAGAGTAGGGTTCCAAGAACAGATCCCTGAGAAACGCCACTGCACCCTGGCCTCCATGTAGAACACGACCGGTCTACAACCTCTCTTTCCCTTCTGTCGGCAAGCCAGTTCTGGATCCACAAATCAAAGTCCCGGTGGGTCCATGTCTCCTTATATGGGATACAGTATCAAATGCCCGGTGAAATCAATATGCATCTACTTCTCTGCCTTCATCAATTAGTTCAGTCACATCCTCAAAGAAAAGTCATCAGGCTCGTTCGGCACGACCTACCTTTGACAAATCCATGCTGACTGTTACTGATTATATTATGCCTCTTCAAATGTTGATATATCTTCCTTCTCAGGGTCTTCTCCATCAACTTACCAACCACTGAAGGAAGACTCATTTGTCTATAATTTCTTGGGCCATCTCTACTGCCTCTCTTGAATAAAGAATAAAGCAGAGAGTGGTTGGTGCGTGGAATGCACTGCCTGAGTCAGTGGTGGAGGCAGATACACTAGTGAAGTATAAGAGACTGTCAGACAGGTATATGGAAGAATTTAAGGTGGGGGGTTATATGGGAGGCAGGGTTTGAGGGTCGGCACAACATTGTGGGCCGAAGGGCCTGTAATGTGCTGTACTATTCTATGTTCTGTAAGATACAACATCCGCAACCCTCCTATCATCCGGAACGTCTCCCGTCCCGTTTGCTGATACAAACAACATCGGCAGCTGTTCAGCAATCTCCTCCCTCGGATCGCACAGTGGCCTGGTCGTCCATTCCCGATGACCTATGCAACTTGATGCTTATTAAAAGCTCCAGCACATCGTCTTTATTAATCTGTACATGCTCAAGCTTTTCAGTCCGCTCCAAGTCACCATTACAATCATCAGAATTCTGTATCCAAGTGAAAACTGAAGCAAAGTATCCGTTATGTAGCTCTGCTGTCTTCCCCGGTTGCATACACACTTTTCCACTGTTACAGTAGATTCGTCCTATTCCTTCACGTCTAGTGCGCTGTGCAGTTTACCTTAATCCTGCCCTGCAAGGCCTACTTATGGCCCATTCTGGCTCTCCTTACTTTTTTCTTAAGCTTCCTCCTGCTCGGTTTATAACCATTTTAGTTCTCCGTCATCAACCAGTCTTTTTTAACCTTTCGTTAAAAAAAGCTTATTTTATTCTTGATTAGATTTAAAACAGCCTTTGTACACCACTGTTGCTGTACCCTACCAGCCCTTCCCTTTCTCATGGGAACGTACCTATGCAGAACTGCAAGCAAATATCCACTGAACATTTGGTACATTTCTTTCGTGCATTTATGAAAACAATTAATCAATAATTGCTCCATGATCACAGTGAACGGAGGTGCTAGATCGAAGGGCTGAATAGACTACTCCACAACTTGTTGTCTATTGTCTATCTCCAATTTATGCTTTCAACTTCCTGTCTGATACCTTTATATATTCCAATACTTCAATTAAACGCTTTGCTAACTTATCTGTTCCAATCCCTCTCCACTGCTATGGTAAAGGATATAGGATTGTGATCACTATCCCGTTTGGAGATATGATGTGGTTGACGTTACTGAGACTTTGATGGCTCAGGGAGAAGAATGGTTACTTCAACTGCCGGTTTTTAGATGTGTCAGAAAGGGCAGGGATGGAGGTAAAAGAGCTGCCGGCGTGGCACTGTTGTTTAAAGATAGTGACATAACTGCAGAATAGGTTGTCGCCATGGAGGATTTGTCTACGGTGTCTCTATGGGTGTAGATTAGGAACAGGAAGGAGTCAATAATTCCACTGGGTGCTTATCTGTAGGTAGTCCAGTAGTAACAGAGATATCGAGGAGAAGATAGGGAAACAGATCATGGAAAGGTGTAATAATAACAAAGTTGTCGTGATGGGAGATTACATATTCCTTCTCTTTTGCGCAAGGGGTTTAGATGTGGTGGAATTTGTTAGGTGTGTTCAGGAAGGTTTCTTGACACAATTTGTGGATAAGCCTATAACAGGAGAGGCTGTACTTCATTTGGTATTGGGAAATGAACCTGGTTAGGTGTCAGATCGCTCACTGGGAAAGCTTTTTGTAGATAGTGAACATAATTCTATCACTTTTACAATACATTTGAGAGAGATAGGAACAGACAAGTTAGAAAAGCGTTTAATTGGAGTAAGGGGAATAATGAAACTATCAGGCAGGAGACTGAAATCTTCAACTGGAACCAGATGTTCTCAGGGAAAAAGTACTGAGGAAATGTGGCAAATGATCAGGGGGCATATGGGTGGAGTTCTGAATAGGTACATTCCAATAAGACGGGGATGTTATGGTAGGGCGCAGGAACCGTGTGAACAAAGGCTGTAATAAATCTAGTCAAGAAGAAAAGAAAAGCTTACAAAAGGTTGAGAGAGATAGGTAATGTTAGAGATCTAGAAGCTTATAAAGCTGACAGGAACGAGCATAAGAAGGAAATTAGGAGATCCAGAGAGTGCAATGAGAAATTCATAGCGGGCATGGTTAAGGAAAACCCCAGGGCTTTCTACAAGAATGTAAAGAGTAGGCGGATAAGATGTAAAGAATAGGACCTATCAAGTGTGACAGTGGGAAAGTGCAATGTAACCGGAAGAAATAGCAGAGGAAAATAATGAATATTTTGCTTCAGTATTCACTATGGAAAAGGATCTTGGTGATAGTCGTGACGACTTGCAGCAGACTGGAAAGCTTAAGCATGTGGGTATTAATAAAGAGGATGAGCTGCAGCTTTTGGAAAGCAACAAGTTGGATAAGTCACCGGGACCGGATACGATGTACAACAGGCTACCGTTGGAGGCGGGGCAGGAGATTGCTGAGCCTTTAGCGATGGTCCTTGCATCACTAATGGGGACGGGAAAGGTTCCGGAGGATTTGAGGGCTGTGGATGTTGCTGTTTTATTCAAAAAAATGGTTAGTAATAGCTCAGGAAATTATAGACCTGTGAGTCTTACCTCAGTGGTTAGAAAGTGGATGGAGATGATCCTGAGAGGCAGGATTTATAAACATTTGGAGAGGTTTAATATGGTTGGGAATATTCAGCATTGTTTTGTCGAGGGCAGGCCGTGCCGTACGAGTCTAATCATTTTTTTGAGGATGTGAGTAAACACATTGATGAAGGAAGAGCATTAGATGAGGTGTATATGGATTTTAGCAAGGCATTTGATAAGGTATCCCTGGCAGGATTATTGAGAAAGTAATAAAGCATGAGATCCAAGAAGGGAGAAGTGAAGGAATAAGTGAGGTGGATGAGCAAATATATGGGAAGAGGAGGAAATAAAGCGGTTAAGTTCGGTTAAGGAAGAAGGTGTAGAGGAGTGAGGAAGTGGAGAGGCAAGGCGTGAGATAGGGAAATCGTAGAGGTGGGAGTTGAGTTTGACAGAAAGAGCCAGTGCCAGGCGAGGGTGGGAGAAGGAAGAGAGTGATTGAAGAAAACGAAAGGAAGAGGAAGGATGAAGATGTGGTGTGAGTGAACGGGAAGCTCGGAGACTGGATGGGAGGAAGGGTGGAGACGGGACGGGGGAGATCGGCCGAAGGGACGGGGGAATACAGAAAGCATCTGTGGGTGTGTAAGCACATATGCGTGTCAGGGCGACAGGAGTGTTGCACGTGGAGTGAAGAAAAAGAGAGGGGCAGATGGGGGAGAATGAAGAATAAGATAATGGGGAAGAGGAGACAGTGGGACAAAGGTTGGCGAGAAAAGGTAGAGAAAAGAGCAAAGGTTGAAGTTGGGAAGGAAACTGAATAGAAAGAGAGAGAGCATGGTGGGAAGGAATTGGGAGAATGAAAAGGGGAGAGTGGGGGAAGCTCGTCGAAGGAGAACGAGACGAAGAGACTGAAAATGCCAGGGAATAAGGAGGGAGAGTGAGAGTGCGCCACTGGACGAGGAAAGTGAGGAAAGCCTGTGGAGGGAATGGGTTTCGAGGTGAATTGTTCACCTCACTCGGAGGGAGGTTGGGAACGTCTACTGCTTAGAACAAGAACCAGCTGGGGGTGCATCTTTCCTGGATAATTGAGGCTCTGTATGAGTGACAAAATCCCACGGTCGATCCCTCCTTCCTCATTCCTGCCCTCCGCCTCAACTCACCTCCACCAAATCGTCTTTCTCTGTTCCTACTTCGATTCCACATTCCCTCAGTCCTCCCAGAATCCATCTCCCATCTCCACCCCGATCTCCATCCTTCCTCTCCTCCTCTCCGCTGACTTGTTCCCTACTGACCTCACTCTTACGTCCGTTCACCGAACCTCTCTCCCCAGTCAGTCTTCAACTGTCCCGCATTTATTTTTCCAAATCTCCCCCTCTGCGCTCATTTTCTCCATCTCCATCACTCCTTCCTCTCTGGTCTCCCCACACACTCCTTTCTCTCGCCCCCTTCACCCCAGTCTGTCCATTGTCATCCATCTGTCTTTCTCCAGCCGAACATGAATCCTCCCCACTTTCTCCCCACTCTCATTACTCTTCCCCCAACCACTCTCATTTCTCACGACCACCCTCTGAAACACCTTCAATCTCTCTGCTCCCCGCAATTCCTCCCCCTGCTCTCGGTTCCTCTATTCATCTGCTCTTCATCCGGCGTTGGTTGGTACCGGTCTAAAGCACAGGCTTCCTCTGACAACGGTTGTTTCCCCAGTCTGAGCTCAGAGACGCAGAGAATCCTCGGCAGGATGGACCGGAGCGAGAGTTACATGAATGTGAAGTTGGGAAAAAAGAACTCAAGGTCTCCTACCCGAGGTGAGTGGGGCAGAGAGACAGGCGACAGCTCTATTCTGCAGCTTATCCCCGGTGTGTGTGATCGGACGGGTGAAGAGAGCTTCACACTGTATCTGACCCCGGTAGTGCGTGATGGGACGGAGTGGAGGGAGTTTCACTCTGTTTCTGACCCCGGGAGTGTGTGATGGGGCGTTGTGGTGGGAGCTTCACTCTGTGTCTGTCTCCAGTAGTGTGTGATGGGACGGAGTGGAGGAAGCTTCACTCTGTGCCTGACCCCTGTAGTTAGTGATGGGACCATGTGGAGGGAGATTCACTCTGTGCCTGACCCCGGGAGTGTGTGATGGGACGGTGCGGAGGGAGATTCACTCTGTGTCTGACCACGGGAGTGTGTGATGGGACGGAGTGGAGGGTGATTCATTCTGTGTCTGACCCCGGGAGTGTCTGAAGGGACGGAGTGTAGGGAGCTTCCCTCTGTGTCTGACCCCGGGAGTGTGTGATGGGACGGTGTGGAGGGGAAGTCACTCTGGTTCTGACCCCCGGGAGTGTATGATGGGACGGTGTATAGGAAGCGTCATCCTGTCTCTGACCCTCGCTGTTCTGACACCAGCTGAACCTGATGTATCGTACGCGGAAGTTAATTTCAAGACCATCTCGGTGCCCGGGGTCCGGAAAGATCGAGGTCAGTTTCATCTTTGTTGGTATGGCACTCTTTAGCTGATATGTCCCATCCTGTCCAGAGTTGACAGGACAAAAGCACAGCTACCCTAATGATTTCCTGTTTGAGCATAAGACGGAGAGAACGCGTGGGAGAGACAGTAGGGGACAATAGGGGGCGCGGTGAACATTATTGGAGTAACGGTAGGGAGGGTGCCGTGAGGATTGAGCGCCCTGTGAGGAGCGGTATAGAGGGAGCGCTATTGTTTGAGGAGAGTTTGCTGTGAGAAGGGTCGGTGAGGAGATGTAGCATGGGATGTGCCGTGTGGAGGAAGGGGTGGTGAGGAGCGAGCGCTGTGCGTTGGGGTTGCGGAGATGAGTGGGCGCCGTGTCGGTGTCGTGAGGGGGGACACTGATGGAGAGACCGTGCGGAAGGAGCGCGGTATAAATGATTAACCTTTCTCCCACTTTTCTTAACCCCACTCTCTTTTCCCTCTGTCCCCTTCTCTCCCCTCCCTCACCTCCTCACACCTTTTCCGCTATTCCTCTCTCCCCTCCTCTCTCTCCTCTTTTTCTCCACTGGCTCCCACTGTCCTGTTCCCTTCGCCCTCTCTCATAGCCCCTTCTCCCTCCCGTCTCTGCTCTATCGCAGTCACCGTCTCTACCACTCTCTGTCTCCACCTCGCGCTCTTTCTCTCTCTCTGTGTTCCTTCTCATTCCTCCCCGTCAGCCCCTCCTGTCTTCCAACCTCGCTCCGTCCTTAAATTTACCCCCAGCTCCCCTCACGCCCTCTCCTCCTCTTTATTCACGGCTGTCTTCCTTTCCCCGACGCTCTCTCCCCTCGCTCTTCTCTCTCTCTTTCTCTAAAATTCTCTTCTCTCTTCCCCATCCCTCTCCCACCTTTTTCCTCCTCTCACTCACTCTTTGCAACCCCCCGTTCTTTCGCTCTCTCACACCTCTTCCTATCACTGTCCTAGACCCTCTCCCCGTCCCTCCCCCTCTGTCTCCGCCTCTCTCACCTCGTTCTCCCTCCCCATTCATTCTCTTACATCTTCCGGCCCTTCTCCCCTGTCGCTACCTCACTCACTCTGTCGATCGCTATCCTCTGCTGCCCCCTGTGTCTCTCATCTCTCGACCTCTCTCCCTCACTCTCATATTCACACCCCTTCTCTCTCCCTCACTTGCCTCCCTCTCTTCTCTCTCTTCCCGACACCCTCCTCTATTCTCTGCCGCTCTCAATCTCTTCCTAATCCGCCTGTCCGACTCTCTCTCCCAGCCGGTCTGAACTCCACCTACTCAGAGCTGAACTTTCGGAAAGAGGCTCGCATCGATGAGGATGAAGTTCCTCCTATTTCCTCGGGACCCGGCGGTCTTCCAACCACCACACTAAAAGGTCAGAGTTCACAGTGATGACGTCATTATGGATGGGTTACGTGTCACATTCCCAAATGTCCAGGTTTCTAATTCATATGCCTCGACCACTTCACGTGTCAGCTCGTCCCATAGACTGACCACAATGTGGGTAATTTTAATGGTTGCTAGTCGTCTCACCAATTACATCCCTTTCCCCCCTCACTTTAGACGTGCGTTCTGGTCATAAATTCTCCAAGTCTACGGAAAATATCTGTATGCGCTCACCGCCCTTGGTTTCATGCGTCTCTCTAAGGTCACCCCTACACTCCAAGGAATAAAGTCCGAACCTGCCCCACCTCTATCCGTAAGTTTGTCCCTGGAGTCCGGCAACATCATCGTTCTGCTCCTTCTGTTTGCTCGACTCACACTCCCTTATCATCACACCCTACCCACCCCACTGTCTCTGCCACTCTCCTACCGGAATCTCGTCCTCTACTCGGTTCCCGACTCTCCCCACCCACTCTCCTACAAATCTTTCGCCACCTATGACCTTATTTCTCCCCTTCTCCCCAGTCTTCCCCATCCGCCCCACTCTCCGTCTCTCTCTCCTCTCATATTCCCTCCCCTTCCCTTCCTCTTTCACCCTCTCTCGTCCGTGTCTATCTCCTTCAAATCTAACAGACCCTCCCTCCCTCATCTATTTCCCTCCACGCCTTCGACTCTCACCTCAATCCAGTGCCCTCTGTTTCCCTATAGCCCGCACCTGAGGAACGTCTGTGCTCGTTCACCCTCCCTGCGCCCCTCGTTGTTTTATACAACTCTGTAAGGTCTCCCCTGCGCTCCAAGGAATGAAGTTCCGAACTGTCCGACCACTCTCCATTCCTCTCTCCCCCGAGTCCAACATCCTCGTAAACCTTCCAGAACAGTGGCCTTTCCTAAATCAGGGCGACCGACACTGAACAAGAGCGGCGTCACTTTACATCTGCCACGTGACCTCCCGACTCCTGTACCATCATCTTCCAGAGCAGTGTAACATCTGAGACCTGGTTAATGTCCAGGTAGATTACATCTACTCCCCGTACCTGATCAGTCCTTCCGAATCAAATTAGCCCGACAACTCTCTCTGGATCTCAGTCATTCTAATATCTCTCACCCTCCTCCATCTTCCACACTCCCTACTTCCCCCTCCTTCCCTCTCTCTTTCATCAGTAAAATTTTTCTCCATTTCTCCCTACCTTCCTCTCTTCCATCTCCCGGTGATCTACCAGCTGGGATCTTGTGACTGTAATTGTTAAAGTCATTGTACATTTTAAACTCATTCTACGCATTCACCATTCTTTGTGTAAAAAAACCACCCCTTACATCTCCTTTCTCCCTACTTCCCAGCAGCTTAATACGATGCTCTCATGTGCTAACCATTTCTGCCCTGAGGAAAAGCCTACACGATCTATACGATTAATGCCTCTCACCTCTCTCAGGTCACCTCTCATCCTCCGTCGCTCCAAGGAGAAAAGGCCGAGTTCACTCAACCTATCCTCATAAGGCATTCTCTCCAATCCCGGCAACATCCATGCAAATCTCCTCTACACTATGTCTATGGTTTCCACGTCCTTCTTGTGGTGAGAAACAAAGGAACATAGAAAAACAAGAGCACAAAGTTGAGCTGAACATGTTCCAATCTTACTAGGCTTACGGATAGCCCTATATTCTTCTAAGTTCCAAGTACCTATCCAAAAGACTCTTAAAAGCCCCCAGCGTATCCGCCTCCAGCACCATTCCCGGAGGCCTCTTCCACGCACTCACCATTCTCTGCTTAACTTAAAAAACTTAACATAACTTAAAAAAACTTAACCCTGACATTTTCTTTGTAGCTGCTCACCAGCACCTTAAACCCGTGTCCTCTTCTGTCAACCGTTTCATCCCGGAAAAAAAAACAAACAAACAAACTTCTAACTTTCCACACGATCAATGGCTCACATCACCTTATACTCCTCTATCTGGTCTGCTCTCATCCCCTGTCGCTCCAAGGAGAAATGGCCGACTTCACTCAACCTATTCTAATAAAGCACGCTCCCCAATCCAGGAAACATCCTTGTAAATCTCCTTTACATCCTTTCTATGGCCCACATCCTTCCCATAGTGAGGCGATCAGAGCTGAGTACAGTACTCCATGCCGGGTCTATCCAGAATCCTGTAGAGCTGGGATATTATCTCTTGGCTCCTAAATTCAAGTCCACGATTGATGAAGCCCAATGCACCATACCCATTTTAACCACAGAGTCAATCTACGTAGCAGCTTTGACAGTCCTGTGGCCTCGGATACCAAGATATGTCTGATCCTCCACACTGCCAAGAATCTTACTTAATACTATATTCTTCCATCATATTTGACCCACCAAAATGAGCCATCTCATACCTATCTGGTTTGTAATTCATCTGCAAATTCTCAGCCCAGTTTTGCATCCTATCAATGTTCCGTTGTAACCTCTGACAGCCCTCCACACTATCCCCAACACCCCAAAACTTTGTGTCATCAGCAGATTGACAACCCCATCCATCAGCCTCCTCATCTGGACATTTATAAAAATCGCAAAGAGTAGGTGTCCCAGCACAGTTCCCTGAGGCACACCGCTGTTGTCCTTCGTCCATGCAGAATATGACCCGTCTACGAGCACCCTATGCCTTCTGGGGAAAGCCACTTGTTGATCAACAAAGCAATATCCCGTTGGGTCCCATGACTCCTTACTTTTTCAATAATTCTGACCTTATCAAATGCCTTGCTGAAATCCATGTATACCACATCTCCGGCTCTAACTTCATCAATGTGCTTAGTCACGTCCTCAAAAAATTCAATCTGGCTCGTGAGGCACGACCCACCTTTGGCAAAGTAATGCCAGCTATTCCTAATCATTTTATGCCTCTCCATGTTCATAAATCATGCCTCTCAGGATCTTCTCCGTCAGCTTAACAAACACTGAAGTAAGACTCACTGGCCTATAATTTCCTAGTCTATCTCACTTCTATTTCATGAATAAAGGAACAATATCCGCAACCCTCCAATCCTCCGGAACCTCTCCCGTCCACGTTGATGATGTAATGGTCATTGCTAGGGGTTCTGCAATCTCCTACCTCCCTTCCCACAGTAGCCTGGGGTACATCCTGTCCGGTCCCGGTGACTTATCCAACTTGATGCTTTCCAAAAGCTCCAGCACATCCTCTTTCTTAAGCTTTTCAATTCCCTGCAAGTCATCCGTACAGTCTGAAAGATCATTTTCCGTAGTGAATACAGAAGCAAATATTCATTCAGTATCTCCGCTATTTCCTCCGGTTCTATACACACTTTTCCATCGTCTCACTTAATTTGTCCTATTCTCTCACCTCTTATCCTCTTGCTCTCAACATACTTATAGAATGCCTTGGAGTTTTCCTTAATCCTGTCCGCCAAAGCCGTCTCATGGCCTCTTCTGGCTCTCCTAATTTCATTCTTAAACTCCTTCTTGCTCGCCTTATAATCTTCTGACGTGATTTACCACAGCCTTTGCACACCACGGCTCCTGTACCATATCATCCTTTCCATGTCTCCGTGGAACGTACTTAGCATGATAGCTTGATATTTCCCCTTACTCGAATTAAAAGTTTCCCTAATTTGCCTGTGCCTATCCATCTCCAATGCTATGGTGAAGGAGATAGAATTGTAATTAATATCTCCAAAATACTCTCCCACTGAGAGAACTGACATCTGACCAGGTTAATTTCCCAATACTAGAACACGTACAGCCTCTCCTCTTGTAGGATTATCTAATGCGAGAAGGAGGATAGGCAGGTGACAGAGAAGGTGAACACTCAGACCGATGGTTGGCTTGCAAATAGAGAAAGCTTGGAGACAGTGCGAAAAGAAGGATAGGCAGGTGATAGAGAAGGGACGCGCTCAGTCCGATCGTTTGAGATGTGTCCATTTTAATTCGAGGAGTATCATAAATAAAGCGGATGAGCTTAGAGCGTGGATCAGCACTTGGAGCTATGATTTTGTGGCGATTACAGAAACTTGGATGGCGCGGGGTCAGGAATGGTACCTTCAAGTGTCGGGTTCTGGATGTTCCAGAAGGGACAGGGAGGAAGGAAAAAGAGGTTGGAGCGTGGCGCTGTTAATCAGGGATAGTGTCACGGCTGTGGAAATGTGGACGCCATGGAGAAGTTGTCTACGGAGACTCTGTAAGTTAGAAATAGGAAGGGGTCAATAACGCTACTAGTTTTTTTTTTATAGACCATCCAATAGTAACAGGGACATCGAGGAGCAGAGAGGGAGACAGATTCTGGAAAGGAGCAATAATAACAGAGTTGTTGTGATGGGAGAATTTAATTTCCCAATTATTGATTGACATCCCCCTAGAGTGAGGGTGTTTTGATGGGGTGGAATTTGTTAGGTGTGCTCTTCCTCCTTCCCTCTTCTGCTCCTCCTATCTTTCCCTCTCCCGCCCAGTCTCACTGCTTCATTCTTTCTCGGTCCCTCTCTATATTCCCCTCCACCATCTTCCAGACTGATCTACCATCTGGGATCTTGATACGGGACTTGTCAAGCGTCCATTATGTCTATCAATCCGATCATATCAATCCTTCAAACCCCTCCGGGTCCACACCATTCTCTACAGTAGTCTACCAAAGGGAAAATGATTAAATGTCTTATTGACTTCCCTGTTCACCATGTCTACGACATTGTTCTCAGGAAACATCCTCGTCCCTCGTTAAAAATATAAACACTGCTCCGTCCATGATCGCTGGAAACTGCAGCGTTGTGGAAAGAGCTGAGCACAGCTCCGAAACCACCTTCCCCTCCATGAACTCTTTCTACACATACTACAGTTTCGATAAAGCACCCAGCATCATCAGAGAACTTCCTCCACCCACCCCGAATATTCTCTCCTCTGCTCCCTCCCATCGGAGGGAAGATTGGAAAGCATGTCTCACCAGGCTCAGGCACAGCCTCTACACCACTGTTATCAGACTATAGAAGTGTCCGCTACTACAATACGATGTATACCTGACCTCACAAAATACCCCTTCGTGGCCCTTGCACATAATTGCCTGCCTGCACTGCATTTTCGCTGGAACCGTGACACTTCATTCTGTATTCGGTTATTATGTTACCCTGTTCCACTCCAATCAAGTGATCTGTACCTATGGTTGTGTGTGGGACCTCTCTCGTGTCTGTGATCGATATAATTTATCTGGATGACAATGCAGAAGGGTGTGTTGGTACGGTTACAGATGATACGGAGATAGGTGGTGTTGCGAATCGGGCAGAAGACCTGCAAAGCTGCTCCGGGGGTGGGGGGATTAAACTAGATTTGAAGGGGGGGGGAACCACAGTTTTAGAGCCGATAGTTAGGTGGAGGAGGATAACGGTAATTCCAGAACTGCAAGTATAGTGCATGGAGTAATGACAGATCTAACATATAAAGAGGCTTTGAGGAAAGAGAAGCAGAATAAAGGGTATAAAGGTAAAAAGGTAGAAGGCCTAAACTGCGTGCACATCAATGCAAGAAATCAGTACTGAAGGAGATGAATTGAGACTTTAGGTACATACATGGTATTATGATGTTCTGGCCATTACAGAGACATGGCTGGAACGAGGGCAGGAATGGATTCTCAATATTCCTGGTTATAGCCACAAACAGGCCAAGTACAATAGACTAAAGCTCTCGAGGCCACCTTGTTAAATAACCGCAGCAGACCTACGAGAAATCCCACTTCGCAATTGTCTGTTGGCGCCGCCGATAGGCAACGTACATTCTCTACCGGTTTCTCCTTTTATTTCTCTCTCTCTCTCATCTCTCAGCCGATCTGATCACCACCGACTCAGTGTTCAACCTTTCTAATGACGAACATCTTACGGAAGCGTATGGAGATCCTCCTATTGCTTCGGGACCCGCGGAAATGTTAGTGGTTGCAGACAGGTCAGAGTTCACAATAGTGACATCATTCTGAAGGGGTCACGTGTGTTATGCACAAGTGTTCAAGTTCTAATGCATCTGCTTCGACCGCTTCCTTTGGCAGCTCGTCCCACAGACGGACCACTGTCTGGGTAAACAAGATGTTGTCATTCTTGTCCCCAGTTGCATCATCTACTGCTATCTCATTATTCCTGAGCGTTTTGGTCCTCGATTATCCAAGCCTACAGAAAAATGACTCTGTCCTATCCCCATCCCCTCCATTCTTCTCAGTCCCTATTCCTCTGAATCTCCTCCCTCTCAGTCCCTACTCTTCTCTCTGTCTTCCTTCTGTCCATAACTCTCTCTCCTCCCTCTCAGGCCCTACTCCTCTTTCTCACTGTGTCCCTACAACTCTGTCTCTCCTCCATCTGTCTCTACACCTCTCCCTCCTTCTCAGTCCCTACCTCTCTCTCTCCTCCCTCTGTCCCTACCTCTCACTCTCTCTCCTCCCTCTCGGTCCCCACCACTCTCTCTCCCTTCCTTCTCGTTCTATACTACCCTCCCTTTCTCCACCCCCTCGTTCTCAAAGCCTCTCTGCCCGCTTCCTCTCGGTCTCTACCAACCTCTCTCTCCTCCCTCTCAGTCCCTACCCTTTCTCTGTCCTCCCTCTTGGTGCCAACTCTCTCTCTTTCCCTCTCAGTTGCTAACTCTCGCTATCTCCTCCCTTTCTGTCCCTACCCATTTCTCTCTCCTCTGTCTTGGACCCTACACTCTCTCTCTCCCTTTCAGTCTCTACGCTTCTCTCTCTCCTCCCTCCCATTCTCTATCCCCCTCTCTCTTCCCTCTCTGTCCCTAACTCATTCTCCCTCCTTCCTGTCTGTTACTGCAGCTTTCTCACACCTCCCCTCGGACCCTACTCTGCTCTCCCACTTCCCTCTCAGTCCCTAACCCTCGCTCTTCAATTCCAACCTGACCTCCCTACTCCTGTACTTATTGCCCTGACTGTTGAAGGACGGGGCGACAGATGCTCTTTTCACCCCCCTGTCTACCTGTGACTCCAGCTTCAGGGAAACGTGCACCCTATACCCTTGGGTCACTCTGTTCTACAACACTCTCCACGGTCCTGTCCACCTGTGACTCCACTTTCAGGGAGCAGTGTACCTCTCGCCCTACGTTCTATAAACTTTCACAGGTTTCCTCCCGTTGACTGTGCAAGTCCTACCCTGTTGTTTGTCTTCCTGAAATACGAAAGCTCAATTAAATTGCATCTGCTTCTGCTCGGCCGACTTCCACGGCGAATCAAGATCCCACTGTACGAGAAATCTGTCTTCACTGTTTAAAACGTCATCAACGTTAATGTCGTCTGCAAGCTCACCTACTGCGTACTGTGTGATCTGCTGTAAATGGTCGATATAATTGACGAAGATCGATCGTCCCACCACCGACCACCCACGAACAGCGCTATTGACGGGCTTCCGGTCTGAGAAACGGACTGCAACACTAAACCGTGTCTCCTATCTCCGAGCCAATTGTATAGTGGATCAGCCATCCCTCCCCGCGTCGCACACCATCTCCCAGAGAGGTATGCCATCTGGGGTCTTATTAAAATCTGTGTACATTACATCCAGCACCTCGACCTGATCAGTCCTCCTCAATCAAATCGGTCCCAGAGATCTCCTTGGGTTCCACAGCATCTTCAGACCAGTCTCCCATCTGAGCCCTTGTTAATAGCCTTGTTCAAGCCTCTGTATGGTGCATCTACTACCAATTCCTGGTCTTTTCTCCCCAGTTAAATCCGCCGGCAAATCTACCTGGGTCTCACGCCACCTATCATCTCCTTCCCCCTTCTCACTTCTACTCTCCCTATCATTCCCTCTCCCGCCCAGTCTCACCGCTCCATTCCTTCTCGGTCTCTCTCTAAATTCCTCTCTCCCATCTTGCAGAGTGATCTACCATCTGGATCTGGTTACAGGACTTGTCAAGCATCCATTATGCCTATCAATCTGGACTTATCAGTCAATTAAATTCCCCTCAGTCCCATACTATTACCAAGAGTAGTCTACAAAGTTAAAAAAAAAATGAAAGTCTTATTTTGTTTCCTTGTTCACCATCTCCACCACCCTGTTCTCATGAAACGTCCTGGTTCATCACTAAAAAATATAAACCCTGCTCCGCCAATGACCGCAAGAATGTGCAAAGCGTTGTGGAAAGAGTTGAGCCCAGCTCCGAAACCACCTTCCCCTCCATGTACTCTTTCTACACATACTGCAGTTTTGATAAAGCATCCCGCGGCATCAAAGGTCCCCGGACTTTCTGTCCTCTGCACCCTCCCATCGGAGGGAAAATGTGGCAGCATGTAACAGGAGGCTCAAGGACTACTTCTACACAACAGTAATCAGACTATTGAACGGTCACCATATAACCATATAACAATCACAGCACGGAAACAGGCCATCTCGGCCCTCCTAGTCCGTGCCGAACTCTTAATCTCACCTTGTCCCATCTACCCGCACTCAGCCCAGAACCCTCCACTCCTTTCCTGTCCATATACCTGTCCAATTTTACCTTTAATGACACAACTGAACTGGCCTCTACTACTTCTACAGGAAGCTCATTCCACACAGCTATCACATTCTGAGTAAAGAAATACCACCTCGTGTTTCCCTTAAACTTCTGCGCCCTAACTCTCAAATCATGTCCTCTCGTTTGAATCTCCCCTACTCTCAATGGAAACAGCCTATTCACGCTAAATCTATCTATCCCTCTCAAAATTTTAAATACCTCGATCAAATCCCGCCTTAACCTTCGAAGCTCCAATGAATAAACACCTATCTTGTTCAACCTTTCTCTGTAACAAGTGCTGAAACCCAGACAACATCCTAGTAAATCGTTCCTGCACTCTCTCTAATTTATTGATATCTTTCCTATAATTCGCTGACCAGAACTGTACACAATATTCTGTTTTGGGCCCAATGTTGTTTGTAATATACATAAGTGATCTGGATGATGGGGTGGTAAATTGGATTAGTAAGTATGCCGATGATACTAAGGTAGGAGGTGTTGTGGATAATGAGGTGGATTTTCAAAGCTTGCAGGGAGATTTATGCCGGTTAGAAGAATGGGCTGAACGTTGACAGATGGAGTTTAATGCTGAGACGTGTGAGGTTCTACATTTTGGCAGGAATAATCCAAATAGAACATACAGAGTAAATGGTAGGGCATTGAGGAATGCAGAGGAACAGAGAGATCTAGGGATAATTGTGCATAGTTCCCTGAAAGTGGAGTCTCATGTAGATAGGGTGGTGAAGAGGGCTTTTGGAACGCTGGCCTTTATAAATCAAAGCATTGAGTACAGAAGTTGGGATGTAATGCTAAAGTTGTACAAGGCATTGGTAAGGCCAAATTTGGAATATTGTGTGCGGTTCTGGTCACCGAATTATAGGAAAGATATCAATAAATTAGAGAGAGTGCAGAGACGATTTACTAGGATGTTACCTGGGTTTCAGCAATTAAGTTACAGAGAAAGGTTGAACAATTTAGGTCTCTATTCATTGGAGCGTAGAAGGTTGAGGGGGGATTTGATCGAGGCATTTAAAATTTTGAGAGGGATAGATAGAGTTGACGTGAACAGGCTGTTTCCATTGAGAGTAGGGGAGATTCAAACTAGAGGACATGATTTGAGAGTTAAGGGGCAGAAGTTTAAGTGAAACACGAGGGGGTATTTCTTTACTCAAAGAGTGATAGCTGTGTGGAATGAGCTTCCTGTAGAAGTAGTAGAGGCCAGTTCAGTTGTGTCATTTAAGGTAAAATTGGATAGGTATATGGACAGGAAAGGAGTGGAGGTTTATGGGCTGAGTGCGGGTAGGTGGGACTAGGTGAGATTAAGGGTTCGGCATGGAGTAGGAGGGCCAAGATGGCCTGTTTCCGTGCTGTGATTGTTATATGGTTATATGGTTACATGTACTCTTGACCTCAAATCCACCTCTGCGTGGCTTTTGAATCTTATAGCCTGCCTGCCCTACTATCTCTCTGTAATAGTGATACTTTAGACAATAGACAATAGGTGCAGAAGTAGACCATTCGGTCCTTCGAGCCTGCACCGCCATTTTGAGATCATGGCTGATGATCTACTATCAATACCCGGTTGCTGCCTTGTCCCCATACGGAACATATTTCCTGCCTCTATATTGTCCAATCTGTTAATAATCTTCTTTGTTTCAATCAGAACCCCTCTCAATCTCCTTAATTCGAGCATATAAAAGCCCAGTCTCTCTAACCTCTCTGCGTAAGACAGTCCAGACATTCCAGGAATTAACCTCATGAATCTACGCTGCACTTCCTCGACAGCCAGTATGTCCTTCGTTAAACCTGGAGACCAAAACTGTACAGAATACTCCAATTGTGGTCTCACCAGGGCTCTGTAAAAATGCAATAGGATTTCCTTGCTCTTGTACTAAATTCCCTTTATAATAAAGGACATCATTCCATTAGCCTTCTTCACTGCCTGCTGCACTTGCTATTTCACCTTCAGTGACTGATTTACAAGGACTCCAAGATCTCCTCCTTACCTAAATATACACCGTTCAGATAATAATCGGCCTTCCTGTTCTTACTCCCAAAGTGGATAACCTCACACTTATTCACATTAAACGTCATCTGCCAAGTATCTGCCCACTCATCCAGCCTATCCAGGTCACCCTGAATTCTCCGAACACCCTCATCACATGTCACACTGCCACCTAGCTTAGAATCATCAAAAAATTTGCTGATGTTATTTTTAATGCCTTCATCCAAATCGTTGACGTAAATTATAAACAGCTCTGGTCCCAATACCGAGCCCTGTGGCACCCCACTAGTCTCACCTGCATTTCCGAGAAACACCCATTCACCGCTACCCTTTGCTTTCTATCTGCCAAGCAGTTTTCTATCCATGTCAATGTCTTCCCCCCGATGCCCTGAGCTTTGATTTTACCCAACAATCTCATTTGTGGGACCTTCTCAAAAGCCTTCTGAAAATCGAGGTACACTACATCCACTGGATCTGCCCCGTCTAACTTCTTGGTTACATCTACGAAAAACTCCAACAGATTAGTCAAGCATGATTTACTCTTGGTAAATCCATGCTGGGTCGGCCCAATCCTGTCACTGAAATCTAGATATGCCACTATTTCATCCTTAATAATGGACTCTAGCATCTTTCCCACCACCGATGTCAGGCTGACAGGTCGATAGATCTCTGTTTTCTCCCTCCCTCCTTTCTTAAAAAGTGGGATAACATTAGCCATTCTCCAATCCTCAAGAACTGATCCTGAATCTAAGGAACATTGGAGAATGCTTACCAATGCATCCGCAATTTCCAGAGCCACCCAATCCTTTCTTCAAGGGCCCAACATTGTTCTTAACTATCTTCTTTCTCTTCACATACCTAAAAAATATTTTGTTATCCTCCGTTATATTCCTGGTTAGCTTGCGTTCGTACCTCATTTTCTCTCATCGTGTTGTCTTTTTAGTTAAGTTCTGTTGTTCCTTTAAAACTTCCCAATTATCTGTCCTCCCACTCAACTTAGCTCTGCCATACATCCTTTTTATTTAATGCTATGCAATCTCTGACTTCCTTTGTCAACAACTGTGGCCCCTTTTCCCCTTTTGAATCCTTCCTTCTCTGGGTGATGAACTGATTTGCACCTTGTGCATTATTCCCAAGAACACCTGCCATTGCTGTTCCACTGTCTTTTCTGCTAGGCTATCCGTCCAGTCAACTTTGGCCAGCTGCTCCCTCATGGCGCCATTGTTCCCCTGTGGAACTGCAACACTGACACCTCCGAGCTGCACTTATCCTTCTCAAATTGCAGATAAAACTTATAGTATTATGATCACTACCTCCTAATGGCTCCTTTACTGCAAGATCGCTTATCAAATCCTGTTCATTAAATAACACTAAATCCAGAATAGCCTTGTCCCTGGTCGGCTCTCGTACAAGCTTTTCCAAGAATGCACCCCGTAGGCACTCTACAAACTCCGTATCCTGTGGTCCAGCACCAACCTGATTCTCCCAGTTTACCGGCATGTTGAAATCCCCCATAACTACTGCGATATTACATTCGCTACATGCCAATGTTAACTCCCTATTCAACTTGCACCCTATATCCATGCTACTGTTTGGTGGCCTGTAGACAACACCCATTTGGATCCTTTTGCCCTTACTGTTCCTCAGTTCTATCCACACAGACTCTACTTTTCCTGACTCTGTGTACCCCCTTGCAAAGGACTGATTCTCATTCCTCACCAACAGGGCCACCCCACACTCTTTGCTCACATTTCTGTCCCTACGATAGCACGTATACACTTGTACATTCATTTCCCAGGTCTAATCTCCATGCAGCCATGTCTCCGTTATCCCAACAACAACATAGTTACCCATTCGCACCTGGGCTTCAAGCTCAATCGCCTTACTTCTGACATTTCGTACATTCAGATATAGAATTGCAAGCCCATTTCTCCTCTCTCTCTGTATCGCTGCCTATTGTGCTTGGCCCATCTCCCCGAACTCCCATCGGGCTATACGCCCCTACATTTTTGTTGTCCTTCTTAAATTTACTTATTCTTTCAACATTATTCTACTTTCTTTATTCTACATTCTGTGATTGAGTAATCATGTTCAACTCCAATGAAGTGACCTGTATCTGTGGATGTGGGTGGGATCTCTCCTGTCTGTGATGTATATCTGAATTACTTCTAATTATAGACAGAGTCTGATAGCCAACAGTCAGCATGGATCTGCGCGTGAAAGTTCATGTTTGACAAATCTTATTGAATTTATTAAAGAGGTTACAAGGAAAGTTGACAATGGTGAAGCAGTGGATGCTGTCTATATGCTGTCTATATGGTAAGTAACTGACCATGTTCCACACGGAAAGTTAGTTAGGAAGGTTCAATCGTTAGGTATTAATTTTGAAACAGTAAAATGCATTCAACTGTGCCTGGATGGGAGATGCCAGAGAGTAGTGGTGGATAACTGTTTGTCAGTTTGGAGGCCGGTTATTAGAGGTGTGCCTCAGGGAGCTGTACTGGTTCCAATGTGGTTTGTCCTGTACATTAATGATCTAGATAATGGCGTCGTAAATTAGATTAGAAAGTATGTGAACGATACTAAGATAGGTGGCGTTGTGGATAATGAAGTAGGTTTTCAAAGCTCGCAGAGAGATTTGGGCCAGTTAGAAATGTGGTCTGAAAGATGGAAGATGGAGTTTAATCCTGATAGGTTTGAGGTACCACATTTTGGTAGGACTAATCAAAATAGGACATACATGATAAATGGTAGGGCATTGAGGAATGCAGTAGAACAGATTAATCTAGGAATAATGGTGCATAGTGTCCTGAAAGTGGAATGTCATGTGCATAGGGTGGTGAAGAAAGCTTTTGGTATGCTGGCCTTTATAAATCAGTTCATTGAATCAGATATAGGAGTGGTATGTAAAGTTAAAATTGTACAAGGCATTGCTGAAGGCCAAATATGGCGTATTGTGTACAGTTCTGAAAGATATCAACAAAATAGAGAGAGTAAAGGGGAGATTTACAAGAATGTTACTTGGGTTTCAGCACCTAAGTTACAAAGAAGGTTTGAACAAGTTATGCCTTTATTCTTTGGATCGTAGAAGCTTGAGGTGGGATTTGATAGAGCTATTTAAATTTATGTGGGGGATTGATCGAGTTGAAGGGGATATGTTTATTTTTTCATTGAGAGCGGTGAGATTCAAACAGTAGGGCATGAGTTGAGAGTGAAGGAGCAAAAGTTTAGAGGGGAAATTTTTGCACAGAGAGTGGTAGCCGTGTGAAACGAGCTTCCAGTGGAAGTGGTGGAGGCACGTTTGATATTGTTATTAAAAAATCGATAGGTACATGAATAGGAAATAAATGGAAGGATATAGGATGAGTGCGGGTTGGTGGGACAAGGTGAGAGTAAGCGTTCGGCACGGACTAGAAGGGCCGAGATGGCCTGTTTCCGTGCAGTGATTGTTTTATGGTTTTATATATATGAACGATCTGGATGAGAATATCGCTGGGTGGTTTGGTATGTTTGTAGATGATAGGCTGATGGGTGTTGAGGATCGCTTAGAGGACCTGCATTCAATTCCGTGGGATGGGCAGTTTCTGATATGGGATGGAGGAATGGCAGATGGTGTTTAACCCGGAGAAACGTCAAATGTTGTACCTTGGTATGCGAAATGCTCAGAGATAGCACAAGATCAGAAGAATTACAGACGGTATCATTCCCAAATGTAAAATGTCTAACACCAGAGGGAATACATCCTGGACAGCATTGCCGGCAGAATGGCCTGTTCTTGTGCTGTACTGGCTGGTCTACGTTGCAGAATGTTAGAAAGCCTAGTTAAATGCCTGATTTCCACAGGTCTTGTCCACAGTCATTCGAGGTCCCGCGGGTAACACCACCAGTCACGGACGGCCGTCGCCTCTGGGCTCTGTGGACCCAGTACGGAAACATAATTCTCAATACACTGAGAATCCCAGTCATCACAATCTTGTGAACGGATCTCTCATGAGAGATACTTTGTCAAAGGCCCGTCTGCAGTCAACTCTTTATCTCTCCTTTGAACCGCGTGATCAACCCGAGATCCCTTTCCCTGTCGACAGTTAAGGGTTCTGTCGTTAACTGTCTCCTGTCCCTTCACATTTAACGCCCCAAAGGAAAGAACCTCACACTCACCTGAGCTAAAGTCCGTTTGCCATTTTCCACCTAGATACAACTGACTCATACCCTACTGAATCTATTGGCGGTCTTCCGCACAACACCACCAATTTTTGTGTTGTCTTAGATTTTACAGCCTTCCAGCTCTACATTCTTCCCGGACAGTCACACCCACCACAAACACCGGATGGTCCGGTTGTATATGTAGACCATTTCCCACCATACTTTATCATTTCTTCCTCAAAATTTATTTTGTTTTTTTTTACTATAGAGAAACAGTTCAGAATCGGCTCTACCGGCCATTCAGGCCGCGTTGCCCAACAATACTCCGAACTATTCCTTTTTAATGACAGATAAATTTAGAATAAACAATTAACAGTAAAACCGATATGTCTTTGTACTATGGGAGGAACACAAATCGCCCGGCGGAAATCCACTGGCTCATGGGGACTATTGGAAATTCCTTGCAAGCAGCGGTGGGAACTGAACCAGTGTCGCTGGTACAGTAAAGCCCTGCGCTAACCATCACGTGTCCGTGCTGCCCTTCTCCTTGTCAGCAGCCACAAAACAAAGAAACACAATGGAGTCCATGAAAATCTCCATAACATTTTCATCCCCACAAGACCGTCATTTATCTCATGCGTGAAAAATGAACAAAGCGGGCAAACAATGATACAGATAGGAAAAATAATAAACCAGTGACACACTCTCTTTCCATTCTTTCGCACCCCTCTCTCTCGCTCCATTGTCTCTTCCCCACTCTCTCCCACTTTTTTACTATCATCATTTCCCGTCTCTTCCCTACTTTTTCTCAGTCTCTCTCACACATCCCACTCCCCATTCACAACGAACATCGCTTCCTCTTCTCACGCGGACATTTCCTAGGTCCTTTCTCTTCTCGTTTTCTCTCCCCCATTGTCTCACATTTTCCCGCCCATCGCTCCCCTCAGACAATACCCTTTCCTCTCCTTCTGTTTATTTGAATGATCTCTCCACAGGTCCGCATAAACAGAAGCCGAACGAGAACATCGGAAATGGACCGGACCGAAAGAAGTGGCTACACTGCCTGGTTACCACCGTCCTCTTCGTGACCGTGGTCGGGCTGTCGATCCATGGTGAGTCGAACGGACTCCGGTTGGAGTCAGACCGTAAAATAACAAAGTGGAATGAAACATGACTGTAAATCTCTGAATCCATTCAGCCAATTCCCCATGCATCCCATGTATTCCCATATTCTGGATAAGCCTCCCCTGAGGGCTCAGTCAAACACCCACAGTTTCAACTTAAACGATGACATTCGGGAGACGTGACTAAGTTTCTGGAATCAGAGAGACGCTGGTCAGCCCTGGGAAGTCAAGGTATTTGGAATCTCAGCGATGAGGCTCAATGTAACTGAGATTGAGAGAGGGAGGGGTGTTGGTGGTGGAAGGAGAGACCGCGGCTGGTGGGTGGAAGAGAGTCCCAGTGGGCGACACGGCTGCATTCACCAACACACTGAAAGAGAGCATGGGGAATAGATTGCACCGTAGGATCTGCCAACTCTGCCTAGTTACTTCCGCCATTATCGTGATTGTTGATGGGCTCTCGACCCAAGGTGAGCCGAACGGGCTCCAACTGTAAATAAATTGTTATTGTACAGCACCACAGTGACATCGACACGCCCTGAACAGTGACACTGAGACACCAGTCTCTGTGACACCAACACGCATCTCCCCCTGACCCGTCCAGCTCCGCACCGTGACAAAGACTCACACGTCACTGGAACACCCCTCACCGAGACGATTGCGCCCCTCAACATAACACCGATGCACCGCTCACTGACGCAATTACCTTCACCTCACCCTGACACAGGCAGACACCTGAGCGTGATACCGGCTCCGAAATTCACAGCGAAACCTCAGTGACATCGACGCACACCTTGGCGTGACACTGCCACACCTACCGTAGCCATGACATGCCGCTCACCGTGACACAGACACATCCCTCTCTGTGCGACCAGTGCACCCCAAACCATGTCACAGGTACTCTAACCACAGTGACACCACCACGCCCCTCACTCTGAGATTTCCCTGGCAGTGACATCGAGAAACACTTCATTATGAACCGCCTCAACTCTCGACAGTGCCCCTAAACACCTATCACAGTGACACCGACACTTTCATCAGAGCAACTCGGACATGTCCCCCATGATAGTGACGCAGACCCCCATTGGAAAATCAACAAAATCTTCACCGGGACATTGATATACCCCTCAGCTTGCCACAGACACGACCCTCAAAATGGTGCCGAATCCTCTCACTGTGCCACCAGCACATCCTTCACTGTGACACCCTTCATCGTGACACTGACACGACACTCTCGGTGACTCGTTCGGTAGCGTGACGCTGACTCACGTGTCACTGAAAAGGCTAAACATCCTTCACCATCTCTCGCAGAGTCACAGATTCGTCAGTCTCAGATCACACCCGACAGAAATTACTACGAGTTAAACTCAACCCTTCAATCCAAGATATCCGAGAATACCCACCTGAATTTCTCCCGGAGAACCTGTCTGAAAAATCTCTCTGCGCTCAACTCTAATCTATCCGATCTTAACCGAATGCACAGCGATCTCCGTCACAAGTTCACGGAGATGGAAACGAAGTACAGATCTGCCAACGAAATCAAGGCTCGAATCTGTGAATTGTTGACCAGCAGAAGAGGTGAGGCATCGTCCGCCACTTTCATCCGCTCCTCATCACAGGGCAGGCATGGAGAGAGGAAGCGTCACTCTGTGCTTGACATCGGGGGTGTATGAAGAGATGGTATGGAGGGTGATTCACTCTGTGTTTGACCCGGTGAGTGTGTGACGCGTCTGTCTGGAAGAAGTTGTATTCTGTCACTGAACCCAGGAGAGCGTGGCGGGATGTTGTAGAGGTGTATTCACTCTGGGTCTGACCTCGGGATTGTGAGACGTAACATTAAAATTTTATTCTATGTCTGACTCCGTGAATCTCTGATGTGACCGTATGGATCCAGCTTCACTCTGTGTCTGACAGAGGGATTGTATGTTGGGACAGTGCCCAGAGAGATTCACCCCATGTCTAAACTCTGAAGTGTGTTATAGCACCGTGGAGAGAGAGTTTCACTCTGAATCTGGGAGAGTGTGACGAGACAGTGCAGCGTGGGCTTCACTCTGTGTCTGAATCCGGGAGTGAGTTATGGGACGTTGTAGAAGGGGTTTCACTCAGTTTCTGATCCCGGGAGTGTGTGATGAGACGTTGTGGAAGGTGTTTGGATAAAAAAAAATGACTTAAAGGAAGAAAGTTACTAGTGGAGTGCCGCAGGGATCTGTCCTTGGACACCTGCTGTTCGTGAATTTTATAAATAAATGACCTGGAAGTACAGGTGGAAAGAAGGGTGAGTAACTTTGTGGAGGACACGAAGATTGGAGGAGTTGTGGATGGAACTGCAGGTTGTCGAAGGTTACAAGAGGATACAGACAGGCTGCAGAGTTGTACATAAAAATGGCAGATGGAGTTCAATCCGCACAAGTGTGAGGTGATGCATTTTAGAAGGACAAACCAGAAGACAGAGTACAGGATTAATGGTCAGTTACATAAGCGTGTGGGTGAACAAAGGGACCTTGGCTTTGAAATCCGTACATCCCTCAAGGTCGCTGCGCATGTTGATACGGTAATTAAGCCGATGGGATGCTAGGCTTCATTAACAGGGGGATTGAGTTCAAGAGTAGAGAGGTCATGTTGCAACTCTACAAATCCCTGGTGAGACTACACTTAGAGTATATAGTGTTCAATTCTGGGCACCTCATTATAGGAAGGATATGGAAGCTATGGACAGGGTGCAGAGGAGATTTACCAGGATGTTGCCTGGATTGGAGGACAAGTCACATGAAGCAGAGCTGGGACTTTTCTCTTTGGAGCGTAGAAGAATGAGAGCGGACGATAGAGGTCTATAAGATTATAAGAGGCATAGATAGGGTCGTTAGTCTGGACCTGTTTCCCAGGGCACCAGCAGAAAAAAACACCAGAGGCATAGGTAAAAAAATTAAGGGAGGGATGTTTTGGGGAGACATCAGGGGTAAGTTTTTTTACACAGAGGGTTGTGATTGCCTGCAATGGCTTGCCATGGATGGTGGTGGTGGCTAAATCGTTAGGGGTATTTAAGAGCCTATTGGACAGGCACATGGATGAAAGTAAAATGGAGGGTTATGGGGTAGTGTTGGTTTAGTACATTTTTAAGAGTTATATGGGTCAGCACAACATGGAGGGCTGAAGGGCCTGTACTGTGCTGTTGTGTTCTATGGCTTTATGGTTCTATGGAGAAACACGGTGAAACTGACACTGGACGAGTGTGACTGGACGGCGTGCAGGAAATTTCACTACACGTCTTAAAGCTGGAATGTGTGATGAGGCCATGCCGGAAGAGATTCACAGGCTGTGCGTGACGGGACTTTGTGTGATGGGACGGTGTGGAGGGAGATTCACTTTGTGTCTGACCCCGGGAGTGTGTGATGGGACGGTGTGGAGGGAGATTCACTCTATGTCTGACCCCGGGAGACTGTGATGGGACGGTGTGGAGGGAGATTCACTCTGTGTCTGACCCCGGGAGACTGTGATGGGACGGTGTGGAGGGAGATTCACTCTGTGTCTGACCCCGGGAGTGTGTGATGGGACGGTGTGGAGGGAGATTCACTCTGTGTCTGTTCCCGGGAGTGTGTGATGGGACGGTGTGGAGGGAGATTCACTCTGTGTCTGACCCCGGGAATGTGTCGTTGGACGGTGCGGTGGGAAATTCACTCTGTGACTGACCCCGGGAAAGTGTCATTGGACGATGCGGAGTGAGATTCACTCTGTGTCTGACCACGGGAGTGTCTGATGTGAAAGTGTAGTGTGGATAACGCGGCGCTTCTGAGGCAGGAGATCAAGCGTGGGAATAAAGGGAGACATATACCGAGAGGCAGTTACATCCAAGGTGGACACAGGTAACTGGTTGACAGCCGGGAAGGGGAAAGCGTTTCAGGAGCCAGTGCTGTGGTCATCCTCATCAGCAGCCGGTATAACACTTCAGATACAGTCGGCCATACGGACTAATAGAGGGAGGACCCTGTTGTCGGCTGTTTGGAGTGGGTCTGCCTCCTGACTCAGAAGGCAAGGGGGGAAAGAAGAGACACGCTGCGGTGATGGGGGATTTGTGAGTTTTGGGAATGGACAGGAGGTTCGCCGTGCCAGAATGAGATTCCCGGATGGTATGTTGTCTCCCGCTTGCCAGGGTCCGGGATATCTCAAACCGAGTCCTCAACACTCCTAAGTGCGAGGGCCAGAAGTCACACGTCTGTTTACTGAGGAGGTGTGATTAAATTCATTCTGTAATTTGTGAGGGAGAAGCGACACTCACATATATCAGTATCAAAATGGAATAATGGGACTGACAGAGGCATTAAAGAGGAGCTTTCCCATGTAGACAGGAGGTGGGGACTGGATGGGATGACCGTAGTCTGAAATTTCTGGTAATTTTACACAATGAACAGGATACATACGCCCCAAAGAAGAAGGGGTTCTTACGTGATAAGAGTAGAAATCCGTGGCTGACAAAGGAAATTCGGGATTGCAGTTAAGCCAAGGAAAGCTCATGTAAAATGGCAAAAGTGAGTAGGAATTGGATGACTTGAAAGCTTTTAAAATCAAACTAAAGGCAACGAGAAAGGTGGTGAAATTTAAAAAAAAATGGAATATAACTGGAATATGATCGCAAGCTAGCCAATAATATAAAGCAGGACACTATAAGTTTTTTTTAAATTTCAGTTTATCGGCTCCCGTTGTTCTAGTGAGACTATGGACTTGGGCCTGGGAAGGATTCCAGGGCGCAGGCCTGGGCAGGAGCGTATGGGAGGCCGGCAGTTGCCCAGGCTGCAGGTCTCCCCTCTCCACGCCACCGATGTTGTCCAAGGGAAGGGCACTAGGACCCATGCAGCTTGGCACCGGTGTCATCGCAGTGCAATGTGTGGTTAAGTCCCATTCTCAAGGACACAACACGCTGCCTCAGCTCGAACCAGTGACCTTCAGAATTTCAACCTGAGTCTCGCCGTGTTCGTGTGTGATCGGACGGTGTGCAGGGACCGTAAATCTGTGTCTCACCCCGTGCGTGTCTGATGGGACTCTGTGTTCGACACAGTTGCTTGTGATGAGAAGCTACTGCGGGAAGGAGGGAGGGTGGGTGAATGCCTTTGGTGTTGGGGGTGGGGGTGTCATTATATGTGTGTCTGACACCGGGAACGGTGACGCGTGCCTGGATGATGTTCCGCTCTGTGTCAGATATCTCTGTGATAGGACGGTGCGGAGGGAACTTCTCTCGTTCACAGACCCAAATGATGTCACCGGGTGGAAGGAGCATCATACTATGGATGACCACGGGAGTGTGCGACGGGATGAAGCAGAGAATGTTACATTTCCTATCAGACCACGGGAGTGTGCGACGGGATGAAGCAGAGAATGTTACATTTCCTATCTGACCACGGGAGTGTGCGACGGGATGAAGCAGAGAATGTTACATTTCCTATCTGACCACGGGAGGTTGGGGTAGTGTGGAGGAAGGGTCACTCTGTGTTTGACCCAAGGAGTGTGTGATGAGAAGGTGTGGAGGGAGATTCACTCTGTTTATGAACACGGGAATGTGAGATGGGACGGTGTGGTGGGAGATTCACTATCTGTCAGACCCCAGTATTGTGTGTTGGAACGATGTGGAGGGAGATTCACTCTGTGTCTGACCCCGGGAGTGTGTGATGGGACGGTGCGGAGGAACATTCGCTCTGTGTCTGGCCGGAGGACTGAGTATTGGACGGTGTGAAAGCAGCGACACCTGCTGTCTGAATCCGGGATGGGACGTTGTGGAGGGAGGTTGACTGTTTCTGATCCCAGTCGGTGCAATGGCGGTTATGGAGGGAGAGTCACTGTTGATTTTGTTCCTGATTTGCAGTGCAAGGGTGTCCTCAGGACTGGATCGAAAATGAAGGTCGGTGTTATTTCGTATCCACCTTGGAGAAAGCTTATGATATGGCCAAGGAACATTGTTCAAACTTTGATGCAAGGCTCCTCGAAATAAATTCAAACCAGGAAGAGGTATGTGATTCCCGGGTCAAACATAGATTGAATCATTCCACACCTTCCCATCACACACTCCCGCGATAGACAGAGTGTGGAACTCCCTCCAGAATCAGAATCAGGTTTGTTATCACCGGCACGTGACGTGAAATTTGTTAACTTAGAATCAGCAATTCAAAGTCATGCACAACTTGGCAGAGAGAGAGAAAATAACAATAAGTGAAATAAAACATAATAAAGATAAACAAGTAAATCAAACACCAACATTGAATAGATGATTTAAAATGTTAAAGAAAACAGAAATAGTCTACATTATAAGAAGTGAGGTAGTGTGCAAAGTTTCCTGTCCATTCAGGAATCGGATAGCAGAGGAGAAGAAGCTGTTCCTGAATCACTGTGTGTGCCTGCAGGCTTCTGATTCTCCTCCCTGAGGGTGACGGTGCGAAACGGGCAAGCCCTGGGTGCTGGAGGTCTTTAATAATGGACGCTGCCTTTCTGAAACATTGCTATCTGGAGCTTTCCTGGGTACATTGCAGACTACTGCACAAGATGAAGATGACTAGATTTACAAACTTCCACAGCTTCTTTTGGTCCTGTGCAGTAGCCCCTCCATACCAGGCAATGATGCAACTCTCCACGGTGCAACTAGCGAAGTTTTTTCAGTGTGACCGAACGAAGTCCCTCCACGCCGTCCCGCCACACACTCAAGAGGTCAGACACAGAGTGAATCTCCCTCCACACCGTCCCATCTCACACTCCCGGGGTCAGACTCGGAGTGAATCTCCCTCCACGCCGTCCCGTCACACAATCACGAGGTCAGACACAGAGTGAATCTCCCTCCAAACCGTCCCATCACACACTCCCGGGATCAGACACAGAGTGAATCTCCGTCCACACCGTCCCATCTCACACTTCCGGGGACAGTCACAGAGTGAAGCTCACTCCACACTCCCGAGCTCAGACGCTGTTTGATTCCCTCTCTGTACCGCCCCTTCACATGAATATACATTGTGAGGGTCTGGTTTTAAACATTAACCGAAGGGATTTAATTTCACAGAAGTTTGTTTCCAATGCTGTCTACCGATACGTATTATACTGGATTGGAAAATGCGCAGACAGGTGAGGTTTGGTCTGTTGCAGCTCTATGGTGTGGAAGTGGGTCAGTGGGATTAGTTTGGAGACTGAAACGAGGTCGTGGGGAGAGATTCAGGCAGTGGGATTAGTTTGAGTTCTGACTCAGGTCTGGGGAAGAGAGTGAGTCAGTGAGATCAGTTTGGAGAAAGAATCAGGGTTGTGGGGAGAGTGGAACTGTGGGATTAGTTTGTTCACTGACACAGGTTTGGCGGGTGAGAGTGGTGCTACGGGATTAATTTGGGAGCTGATTCCGGATTGTAGGGGAGAGCGATGTAGTGGGACTCGTACGGCAATGGGCCCGGGGCTGAGGGGAGAGCGCGGTATCATAGAATATCTTCGGAGTCTGACAAGGGGCTGTGGGGAGATCGCAGATTAGTGGGATTAGTTTGGCGACGGTTTGTCTGCTGGATCTGTTTTGTCTCTGTTGAAATTGTCAAAAACTCTTTGTCAGGAATGTGGCCTCTGATCTTCTGTACGAGTTGAACCATGGATCGCCCACCTGCCGTAAATGCGAATCGCAAGGATGGAGTTACATTTCCAGTTACAGTTGCAAACGTAATTACAGATTCATCTGCGAGAAGTCGGCACCGTTTTACCCGGATATTCATGAAGACATCCGAGGTCTCTGTCAACACCCCGTGGGGCGGACTTCACTCAAATGACTTCACCCCACTTCTCCGCATTCACTCTACCACACCCTCTCTCCCCCAACCATTCATTCTCACCCACACTCTCTTCCACTCCTTCCTACCCCAGTCTCCTCCTCTACTCGCATTCTACTCCACTCTCCCGCTCCCCACCGAGACCACTCCTCTCCAAACTGCCCCGAACTACCCCATTCACTCCATTTACTCCTCCTTCCTACTAACTCCTCTTCTCACTCTGCCCTTCTTCTCACCAACTCATTTCGCTTCTCCACATCTCTCTCTCTCTCTCTTACCCCATTCCCTCCCTCTCTCCTCACCGTTTTCTCCACCCACTCTCACCTCAATTCTGTGCTTACGAGCTTTCGATACATCAACCCAGGGGAAAAAAAAACTGTGCACATTCACCCTATCTGTGCCTCCCCTGGCTTTATACCTACGCTCCAAAGAACAAAGTCCCATCCTGCTTGCCTTCCCACCATAACTCAGACCCTCGAGAACCGGAAACATCCTCGTTAATCTCCCTCTACACTCTTTCCAGCTCAGTGGCATCTTTCCTACAGCAGGGAGACCAGATCTGAACACCGCCCTCCAAGCGCAGCCTCACCGACCTTTTCTGCAACTACAACGTGACTTCAGTGCGGTGCAAAGATGTAAAATTAACTTAAATCTGGGAAGTTAATAAATATTGCAAAAAAGGTGATTACCGGGGGAGTGTTTAAGTTTTTAGGGAGCGTTGTCAAACTGACGGCGGAGGGGAAGTAACTGCTTGTAAATTGTTGAGTTTCCGGCTCCTGTACCCCCTCCCCGATGGTACCGATGAGCCCAGGGCATTTCCCGGCGGGAGGTATTCCTCGCTGATGGATGCGGTCTTTCCGAGGCATTCCTGCTTGAACATATCCTCGATGGAGAGCAGGTTTGGGCCCGTGATGGGGTTTGGCTGAGCCTAGAACCCTCTGCAGCCTCTGGCGACCCTCTGCGTTGCAGCCTCCACACCAGGCGGCGATGCGACAAGTCAGAACGCTCTCCACAGCACATCCGGAGAAATTAGCGAGTTTCCAATGACAGACCAAATCCCCTCAAACTCCTAACGCTCTAATACGTTTTGTAACGAGAGATATAACCATAAAACTATATAAAAATTACAGTACGGAAACAGGCCATCTCGGCCCTTCTAGTCCGTGCCGAACGCTTATTCTCAACTAGTCCCACTGGCCCATATAACCATATCACAATTAGAGCACGGAAACAGGCCATCTCGGCCCTTCTAGACCGTGCCGAACGCTTACTCTCACCTCGTCCCACAGAACTGCATTCAGCCCATAACCCTCCATTTCCTTCCTGTTCATATACCTATCCATTTTTTATGACAATACCGAATGTTCAGAACAGGTTCGTTTCCTACCTAAATACTGGCAACGATAACGACCGCACACGATCGAGGAATAACCATATAAACATATAACAATTACGGCACAGAAACAGACGATCTCGGCCTTTCTAGTCCGTGCCGAGGCGTATACTCACCTAATCCCACTGGCCTGCACTCAGTCCATAACCCTCCATTCTTTCTTGTCCATAAACCTATCTAATTTTACTTTAAATGACAATACCGAAACTGCCTCTACCATTTCTACTGGAAGCTCCTTCCACACAGCTACCACTCTCTCAGTATAGAAATTGCCCCTCGTGTTGCCACTAAACCTTTGCCCCTTAACTTCAAACTCATGCCTTCTTGTTTGAACCTCCCCTACTCTCAATAGAAAAAAAAGCCTATCCACGTCAACTCTATATAATCCCCTCATAATTTTAATTACCTCTATGAAGTCCCCCCTCAACCTTCTACGCTCCAAAGAGTAAAATCCTAACTTGTTCAACCTTTCCCTGTAACTTAGGTGCTGAAACTCCGGAAAAAATCTAGTAAATCTCCTGTGTACTCTTTTTATTTTGTTGACATTCTTCCTATAATTCGGTGCCCAGAACTGTACACAATACTCCAAATTTACTCCAAATTATTTCTACATCACTCAGGTCTGCTGCATACCTCAATGCCCTACCATTTCCCCAGTATATCCTATTTTGATTAGTCCTACCAGAACGTAACACCCCACACTTATCAGCATTATACTTAATGTGCTATCTTTTAGCCCTGTCTTCCAACTGGCTTCAATCCCTCTGCAAGGTTTGAAACCCTTCCTCACAGTCCACTACACATCCAAACTTTGTATCATCAGCAAATGCGCTGATCAAATTTGTCACATTATCATCCAGATCATTGATATAGATGACAAATAACAATGGGCCCAGCACTGATCCCTGTGGCACACCACTAGTCACAGGACTCCACTCAGAGAAGCAATCCTCCACTGCGACTTTTGGGCTTCTTCCATTCAGCCAATGACTAATCCAACTTACTTCCTCTCCATGTATACCCAGCGACTTCCTAACTAACCTCCCATGCGGCACCTTGTCAAAAACCATGTATAGAACATGCACTGCATTCCCTTCATCCACTTTCATGGTAACTTCCTCCAAAAACTCCAATAGATTGGTTAAACATGACCTACCACGCACAAAGCCATGCTGACTGTTTCTGATATGTCCTTTCTATCCAAATACTTATAGATCCTATCTCTTAGTATTCCTTCTAATAATTTACCTACTACCGATGTCAAACTTACCGGCCTATAATTTCCCGGGTTCCTGTTCGAGCCTTTTTTTAAACAACAGAACTACATGAGCTATCCTACAGTCCTCCGGCATCTGACCCGTGGATATCGACATTTTAGATATTTCTGCCAGGGCCCCTGCAGTTTCAACACTAGTCTCACTCAAAGTCCGAGGGAATAGCCTGTCAGGTCGTGGGAATTTATCTACTCTGATTTGCCTCAAGACAGCAAGCACCTTCTCCTAATTAATCTGTATAAACATCCTGTTTTAGACACAGAGTGAAGCTCATTCTTCCCCGTCAAATTACACACTCCCGTTTCCGACATTAGCTTCATTTCTTCCCTTCACAATCACACCATCAAACTCTCTCCGAGTGGACTGTTGACTGGTCTGTAATGTAGCCCCATGAGCATGGTCATGCATTGCTCATTCCACATTCTGTTCTGCCGCCTCTTAGCCTTCGCTGCCCCGGAGCAAAGAAGCAAAAAAATTCTGATCTCTGCTGACAGATTTTGCTATCGAATCGTGGCAGCATCCTACCAGATACCCTTCTGGCAGATACCCTTCTGTATCCTCTCCAAAGACACACAGTCTCTTCCTGTAACTGGGCGACCAGAAATGAATTATGAACTCGGAAACGTCAAGCCCAGTCCCAAATCATATCTATTTTGTCGGTCGGTTCTTCGGCACCCCAATCGTGTTCACTGAAGTCGCTCTCTCCTTCAACGCTTCCATCTGTTCACGGTCCGGTCCTTTCCACTCTACACTGAGGCTGAACAGCGCTTCCGCTCCAACTTGCGATAAACCGCAGAAAACAGCCTGGCCGGATCCATACTTGGCAGATCACCCCTGACCCCAATAAAACTGGTCTTCCTCAAATTCGGAAACTAAACCGGACGTCACACAGATCCTTTTCTATAATGACCTTGTCACTAATGGCATCACCATCACTAGATGCAAAGTGGTCCCCTACACAAACTTCTGTCCCTTGCCTTGTCCCATTCCGCAGTAGGAGATCAAGTATTGCACTCCCCCGATGGGACTTTATACGTACTGATTCGGGCAACTTTCTTCCAAACGCTTGACAAACTATCCCACTGGTCCTTTCACAGTATGGGACTCACAGTCAATATCTACTAAAATCACCCAAGATCACAGCGATATGTTTCTTGCAACATTCTGCGACCTCGTACAGGTTTGTTCCTCTAAACTCCCCGGACAGTTGCACCATGAACGAGTTCATTCCGTTCTTATTCCTCAGCTCCACCTTTAAAACTTCACCTGGACGAGTTCTCCTTTCTGTCCTAACTGACTATTGCCGTGATATATTCAACAACTAGAAATACCACCCGTAGCCCTTGAATTATCCCGGTACTAGTACGACTAGAACAGAAGATACGGGGAATGCTGAACTGACGGTCATGTCCTTCCTGCAACCGTCTCACTATTGGCTGAAATATTGTACTTCCAGGTGTTGGTCGCTGCCCTGAGCTCATCTTCATTTCGTACAATACTTCCTGCATTGAAATGGACGCATCTCAGAACATGAGTCCCAGCAGGCTCACTCCTTTGGTTCCTGACATTGTCTGACATCTGAACAACATTGTACCAACAACCACTCCACTGTCTGTTATGGGATTCTTGTTCCAAAACCCTACTCCAGTGTAAACCCCACCACTCCCTCTTTCTAAGGGCGAAACTCACGCTGGGATATTAGTTCTACTTCGGTTCAGGTGTAAACTGAAAGAGTTGCTCGCTGGAGGAGAAAATGAAGGAGCGGCGCAACGCGGTGCGGTGTGGCGCGGCCACCAGACTGGAGTCTGTGCTGCCCCCCAGTGTTCGCTCGGAAGAAGACAAGCTCTGTTGAGGTCGACTTGCAGAATTATATAGATGTGTATGTATGTTAATGTAGTATGGGTGTTCTGTGCCGCGTGTGATTGTTGGCATTGTGTTTCTTTATGCTGAGTAACGCTGACGCGTTTGGCTGTATTCATGTTTACTGATATAGAGTTGAATGACAATTAAACTCGAATTGAATTGAACCGGTCTCATATGCACAGTTTTCTCCTTCCTTGGAAGAGGCCCTAGTACTCCAACTATCTGAAGCCCTCATTCCAACCCCAACACCTGAGACACGTGTTAATCTCTATTATCCTATTTCTGGCGACACCAGCCCGTGCAGAGCTTTGCCCGCTCACCCTCCCGCTTGGGATTGCTGAAAAAGCGATCCGAGAGGTCGTGACCCTGGCACGCGGGAGGCAAAATACCCTGCAGGAATCTGTACATTGCGCAGAAAACCAGTTTTATGTTCCACAAACTAGGAATCGCCGAGAACCACAGCTCGTTTCAACTCGCCTTCCCTTCTTAACCACAGAGACAAACTCGGTGCCAGAGACCAGAACTGTGAGACCTTCCTCTTCATAGTCATTAACAACCGTCTCCCCAACCCAGACGAATATAAAGTGGTATATCTGTTATTAATCTAGTTGGACAAACCCCTTTCAACCTCCTGACAGTCACTCAGCTTCCTTTGAACTGCACATGGGGTCTAAATTCCTCCCGATATGTCCTCCCGACCACCCCTCACCTTCCCGAATGTCCTTCAGTTCATCCAGTATCAGTTCCAACTCCATAAATCAGAGCTTTGGATTCTGCATCCGGAGGCAATTATCAGAGGCGAGGTTGTCAGTGACACTGGAGGTCTCCCTGTCGTCACAGATCCTGCAAGAGGAGCATTCAACTCTCCTGCCAGGCATGACTACTGTTCTAACTGTGCAATTATAAAGAAGGAAACGATAAATAAACTGAAAACAAACCTACCAGCAGTTTGCCCCTACAGTGACATGCAAAAGTTTGGGCACCCCGTTCAATATTTTTGTTACTGTGAATAGCTAAACGATTAAAAGAGGACCTGATTTCCAAAAGGCATAATTTTAAAGATGACACATTTATTTAATATTTTAAGCAATATTATTTCTTAAATTTTCCATCTTTTACAGTTTCAAAATAACAAAAATGTAAAAGGGCCCGAAGCAAATGTTTGGGCACCCTGCATGGACAGTACTTAGTAACACCAACTTTTGCAAGTGTCACATCTTTTAAACTCTTTCTGTAGCCAGCTAAGGGTCTTTCAATTCTTCTTTGGGGGTATTTTCAAACATTCTTCCTTGCAAAGGGCTTCTAATTCGGCGAGATTATTTGCCCGTCCTGCATGCACTGCTCTTTTGTTCTAAGTGACCATTGCCGTGATATATTCAACAACTAGAAATACCACCCATAGCCCTTGAATTATCCCCGTACAAGTACGACTAAAACAGCAGATATCGGGAATGCTGAACTGACGGTCCTGCCCTTCCTGCAACCAAGTCTCTCTATTGGCTGAAATACCATTCTTCCAGTCGTTGATCCCTGCCCTGAGCTCATCTTCCTTTCGTACAATACTTCCTGCATTGAAATGGACGCAGCTCAGAATATGAGTCCCAGCAGGCTCAACATTTTGTTTCCTGACTTGGTCTGACGTCTGAACAACATCTGTACCAACAAACACTCCACTGTCTGTTTTAGGATTCTTGTTCCAAAACCCTACTCCAGTGTAAACCCCACCACTCCTCCTTTCTAATGGCGAAACTCACGCTGGAATATTAGTTCTACTTCGGTTCAGGTGTAAACTGAAAAAGTTGCTCGCTGGAGGAGTAAATGAAGGAGCGGCGCAACGCGGTACTGTGTGGCGCGGCCTGCAGTCAGGAGTCTGTGTTGCCCCCCAGTGTTCGCTCGGAAGAAAACAAGCTCTGTTGAGGTCGACTTGCAGAATTATATAGATGTGTATGTATGTTAATGTAGTATGGGTGTTCTGTGCCGCGTGTGATTGTTGGCATTGTGTTTCTTCATGCTGAGTAACGCTGACGCGTTCGGCTGTATTCATGTTAACTGATGTATGGTTGAATGACAATTAACTTCGGTTGCATTGAAACGTTCTCTTATGCACAGGTCTCACCTTCTTTGGAAGAGAACCCAGTAATCCAACTATCTGAAGCCCTCATTCCCATCCCAACACGTTAGCCAAGTGTTAATCTCTATTATCCTATTTCTGGCGGCACCAGCCCGTGGAGAACTTTGCTCGCTCACCCTCCCACTTGACATTGCTGAGGACCGGATCGGCGACGTCGCGGCCCTGGCACACGGGAGGGAAAAGAACATGTCGGAATCTGTGTCTTGAACACAAAACCACTTTTATGTTCCCCAAACTAGGAATCGCAAATATCCACAGCTTGTTTCATGTCGCCCTCCTTTCTTAACCATGGAGGCAAACTCGAAGCCAGAGACCTGAACCGTGAGACTTTCCCCTGCTCGGTCATTTTACCCCGTCTCCCCGACCAAGACGTTTACAAAGTGGTAGATCTGTTATTAAGCCAGTTGGACACAGGGGATCTCTACAGCGATCCTTTCAACCTCCTGGCTGTCACTCAGTTTCCTGTGAACTGCACATGGGGTCTAACGTCCTCCCAATATGCCCTCCCGACCAACCCCTCACCTTCTCGAATGACCCTGAGCTCATCCAGTATCAGTTCCAACTCCATAAATCCGAGTGTTAGTATCTGCATCCGGAGGCAATTATCAGAGGCGAGGCTGTCGGAGACACTGGAGGTCTCCCTGTCGTCACAGATCCTGCAAGAGGAGCATTCAACTCTGCTGCCAGGCATGCCTACTGTTCTAACTGTGCAATTATGAACAATAAATAAACTGAAAACAAACCTACCAACAGTTTGCCCCGACAGTGACAGTCATTTATTTTTTTGCTTTTCTTTACATTTTTTTAAGCGAGTAAAAGTGGACCTGAATTCCAAAAGGCATAATGTTAAAGATGACACATTTCGTTAATATTTTAAGCAAGAGTACTTTTTAAAAAAATTTTCATCTTCTACAGCTTGAAAATAAAAAAAAAGGAAAAGGGTCCGAAGCAAAAGTTTGCGCACCCTGCATGGTCAGTACTTAGTAACACCCACTTTGGCAAGTGTTACATCTTTTAAATGTTTTCTGTAGCCAGCTAAGGATCTTTCAATTCTTGTTTGAGGGAATTTTGAACCATTCTTCCTTGCAAAGGGCTTCTAATTTGGCGAGATTCTTTGCCCGTCCTGCATGCACTGCTCTTTTGAGGTCTATCCACAGATTGTTTATAATGTTTAGGTCGGGGGATAGTGAAGGCCACGGCAAAACATTCAGTTTGCGCCTCTTGAAGTAGTCCGTTGTGGAGTTTGAGTTTAGGATGTATTGCAGATGATTATCCCGTTGTAGAAGCGGTCCTCTTTTCATCTTCAACATTTTTACAGACGGTGTGATGTTTGCTTCCAAAATTTGCTGGTATTTAATTGAATGTATTCTTCTGTCTACCAGTGAAATTTGTCCCTTTGCCACTGGCTGCAAAACAAGCCCAAAGCATGATCGATCCCCCCGGTGTTTAACAGTTGGAGAGGTGTTCTTTTCAGGAAAATCTGCAATTGTTTTCTCTCCAAACATACCTTTGACGGCCACAGGATAGAGGGATGTGAATTCGGCACAGAGATTTGGAGGAATTTATTTGCCAGAGAAGAGTTAATATGTGGAATTCCTTGTTACAGGCGGCCGTGGACGGGAAACTACGGGGCATATAAAAGAGTGATAGATTCCTGACTATGAAGAGCATGACGAGATACGGAGCGAAGGCTGGACATTAGGAATAAGGATGGATCAGCCATGATCAAATGGTGGGCCGAGCAAATAGCTTAATTCGTATGATCGTATGATCGTCTTTGAAGTTCCTGGGACATTGTGTATAAGCGTCTCAGAGGGTCTACACTGGGCACGACAAATTCATGTAACACGAAAAACGCGACATGTTCCTGTCACAACAGCATCAGATATCAAGTTTTTCGCACTCCCATTCCTCGGAGAGTAGTTCGCTGTCACTCACTTTCTCTTAAAGACTCAGATTGCCAATTATTGTCCGTCAATGTTCCTTCATGGAATGTCTATCGGTAACGGCCTCGCTCCGAGCACTCAGTGCTCAACCGTACGGGATCCGTTTCTTGTACTGCTGTTTGTGACTTTATCTTTGGATTTCATCACTGTGGTATTGTTTACTTAGAGTCTGAGCCGGAGTGCATTCTAGATTCCACCCGGCCCTTGCCTTCTCCACCATCCATATCTCTCGGTACAGAAGAGTTTGCAAGGATAGGAGTATTAGGGGATGTAGTCTCTCATTGAAGACTCGCGAATTTCTCCGGATGTACTGTGGAGAGCGTTCTGACTTGTCGCATCGCCGCCTGGTGTGGAGGCTGCAACGCAGAGGGTCGCCAGAGGATGCAGAGGGTTCTAGGCTGAACCAACCCCATCACGAACCCAATCCTCCCCTCCATCGAGGACATGTTCAAGAAGGAATGCCTCGGGAAGACCGCATCCATCAGCGAGGAACCTCTCCAGCCGGTAAGTGCCCTGTGCTCATCGGTACCATGGGGGAGGGGATACAGGAGACTGTAAACTCAACAATTTACAAGCAGTTGCTGCCTCTTCGCCATCAGTTTAAGAACACTCCCTAGACTTTTAACGCACCCGCGGTGTTCACCTTTGAACTAGTACTTATTATGTTTCGCTATTTACGTTAATTTTGCATCTTCGGCCGTGCTGAGGTCACGTTTAAGTTGTACAAGGTGTCGGTGAGTCCGCACTTGGAGTCCGGTTTTCAGTTCTGGTCGCCCTGCTGAAGGAAAGATGCCACTGATCTGGAAAGAGTGCAGAGGGAGATTTACGAGGATGTTGCCGGGTCTCGAGGAGAGACGGCAAGAAGGATGGGACTTTGTTCCTTGGAGCGTGGGAATGAAACCAGGAGAGACACAGATAGGGCGAATGTACACACTTTTTTCCCCTGGGTTGGGGAGTTGTGAGCCAGAGTGCACAGAATTGAGGTGAGAGTGTGTGGAGAGATCGGAGTGATCAAAGGCAGAGAATGGGGTCCCAGAGGGACAGGAGGTGTGGAAAGGGAATGAGTTGGTGAGAAGGGGAGAAAGAGAAGAGGAGTAGAAAGGGGGAGTCAATGGGGGATCGGGGGAGTTCGGGTCCGGGAAGGTAGAATAGTTGACCAGTTGGGGAGAGGAAGAGCAGTGGAGGAGTATGCGGATGCGAGTAGAGGAGGATAATGGGGTAGGAAGGAGGGGCGGAGAGGGTGGGAGTGTAAGAAAAGATGGGGGAGTGAGAGTGGTGCAGTTTAATTGTGGAAAAGTGGCGCGAAGTCACTTGAATGAAGTCGACCCGACAGGCTGTTGACAGAGACCTCGGATCTCTTCAGTAATATCCGGGTATAAATGTGCCGACTTCTCGCAGATTAATCTGCATTTACTTTTGCAATTGTAGCTCCCTACTGCAGCTGGACCGTCTCTCGGACATCGAGTGGGAGGACAGCGGAGGGACGACGTAGATGGGGAGCGTTTAGCGGGATGAGTGTATCATGGAGACGGGGAGGGGCGTATGCGTCCGTAATGGGATGATGGAGATGGCGAAGTGTGCAGGAGAGGATGTTTGTCAAGGAGACGGGGCTGCTTGTAGGCGAGGGATGGGTGACGGAAACGGGAGCGGTGCACTGCAGTCTGAGTGACGGTGACTGGGAATAGTGTAGGAGTAGGGTGACGGAGTCCGGGAGTGGTTTCGGACAGGGAGGGTGTTATGCATGAGGGGAGGACTGTATTCGAGTTACAGTGCAGGGCCTGACTCTGTGTGGGTATCGTTGACTGGTGAGA